>NC_092019.1:1426246-1723746 GCF_042242105.1 Pempheris klunzingeri | reverse complement strand
AGCGCTTCAAAAAGAACACATAGTTTTGCATGCAGAGTAGGTTTTTCCACAATAAAAGCGTCCTTGTCAACTCGGCAGCAGCTCGGAGGAACTTAACCAAACCAAAAGAAGATCTCCAGGCTTGACATAGTGGCCAATCTGTGTTATTACAACAATGGCGTCCGCCCAAAAACACTTCTTTTGACTGATTTACACAGTGAAAGAGACGTCTGACAGTCAGCAGACACATTTTATTGAGCGTCACAACCCACAAAATGACTCGTTCAGTCCGATAACATTTGGAAAGTGTAGAAGAGCTGCAGGATTAAATCATTTGATCACCATTCGTTATCGCTGAGGGCTAACAGGAAATTAGCGGAGGGCTAACAGGAAGTTTCTGGAAGGCTAACAGGAAATTAGCGGGAGGGTTAACAGGACGTTTCTGGAAGGTTAACAGGAAATTAGCGGGAGGGCTAACAGGAAATTAGCGGAGGGCTAACAGGAAGTTTCTGGAGGGCTAACAGGAAATTAGCAGGAGGGCTAACAGAAAGGTTCTGGAGGGCTAACAGAAAGTTTCTGGAAGGCTAACAGGAAGTTAGCAGAGGGCTAACAGGACGTTTCTGGAGGGCTAACAGGACGTTTCTGGAAGGCTAACAGGAAGTTAGCAGAGGGCTAACAGGAAATTAGCGGGAGGGCTAACAGAAAGTTTCTGGAGGGCTAACAGGACGTTTCTGGAAGGCTAACAGGAAGTTAGCAGAGGGCTAACAGGACGTTTCTGGAGGGCTAACAGAAAGTTTCTGGAAGGCTAACAGGAAATTAGCGGGAGGGCTAACAGAAAGTTAGCAGAGGGCTAACAGGAAGTTAGGGGGCTCATCAGACCAAAGGTACCACACAAACACTCAGCTCTTAAATCCACTCTAGATTATATCTGTGTGCAGTTGTTTTGCAGTTGTCCAGTGCAAATGTGCAGCAAGAGGGAATGAAGTGAGTGAGTTATGTGGGAAATCATTTTTTATCACTAAACTGAGAGCAGAAAAGCCAAACGTCTCAAATTGCAAACAATGAAAAGGTAAAAGTAAAAGATGTTGATGTCGAGTACAGTTTTTTCTGTAAATCGACGTACAACAACCTGAAACAGCTGCAGCAACAACATCTCGTCACTGTTTCTGTCTCTGTCACAGGAAGGTGGCGTCCGTTTTCATCAGCTCCAACCTGACCCGCTTGGATCGCCGTCCGGCGGTCTGGAACCGGCGGTCAGAACTAAACAAACACGGCCGTGGACTTTGCAGCACCACGCTGTCAATGTGCTCAGCATCTATATTCAGTCCAAACGGTCAGTCAGCAGTGTGAGGTTTCAGCAGCGACGGGCTGCCAGCTTCCTAGAAGAACGCAGACAGACAGTTGGAGGGACAGAAATAGCCTCGCATCGGGTCTGCTGCGTGGAAACGAGACGGGTCGATGGCGGCTGGCGCTCAGTCACTGTTTGCTCTGAGTCTGTTTGGGATCGTTGGTCCCTGCAGAGACAGAACAGGGTGTCAAGGTGGAAACACGGTTGTAGAGGCTGTTTTACAGTATCTCAGCTTCCGAGCCTGCTGGCTGTGCACGAGACCCGACAGGTGCTCTATTAAGACTAACCTGGGCCCTAATTTTACATACAAATAGGTACAACAGGTTTGGGAACTGGTCCAGTAGATCACCTCAGCCAGCTGCAATGGCTGCAACGTGATCCTTTGGGACAACTGCACCTGATCACAGTAGGTCCACTAAAAGAGCTTGTTTGATCCACTGACAGGCTCAGAGTGTTATTCTAAGTGTGTGACAGCATCATGGAAAGGATCCCTACAGAGAGAGACCTGGAAGATCCTTTTGGTTTAACCACAAACAGCACACACACCAGACTACATTCACTAAAACAGGGATTTTAGAGAACAGGACACAGGAGCTGCTGCTCTGCTGCTGCCTCTATCAGTCATTTTGTTTGTGTTATTGTGTGTTCTTTAGTGTTTTTAAAGGGTTAGTTCCAATACTAATTAAGGTGTAAAACACCAAAGTCTCAGCAACTACACCAGCAACTCCTGCGTTCTGTTAGGTAAAATTACTGTTTTTGTCAATGGAGTCTGGTGTGTTTGCAGAGAGCGATATAACGGCTGTTTGTGGTTAAAACAAAAGGATGTAGTCTATCCGCTGCTGTCTGCTGAGGCGATCTACTAGACTGATTCCAAACCACTGTGTGCCTACTTGCCATTTTTGAACCCAAACTCTGTAAAGACCCAAGATTACTCTCATCGTGTTACCTGAAGACTGGTGGATTATGATATGAGGGTTTGGGTCTGTATAATAAGTCATAAATAATTAAATGAAAGGTGGCCGTTCCTCCGTTGCAGCTGTTCTTAGAAACCAAAAGACGACACTTGACTTCTCTGATCCGGTCTGCTGAAGCATCGTGAGGCCGTACGACCAGGAGGAGTCATCACAGGCCCTTTGTCACGTGAACACACCTCACACTGAAAACCTGCTCAGAGTTAGAGTGTTTATTCTTGAACTTGGACACAGATTTAATGTGCAGGAGGAAGAGGAGGAAGAGGAGGAAGGGGGGGACTACCGGAGTAGTGAGAGACGGTGCTGGAAGCCAAATGGCTGCCGGGGTGACAGATGATCAAATATCAGGGAGCAGCAGGTCCATCTGTGTGTGTGTGTGTGTGTGTGTGTGTGTGTGTGTGTGTGTGTGTGTGTGTGTGTGTTTGGCAAATTCATCCTTGTTTTGCGGTTTTATCAGTTATCAGTTGTCACACCAGGATATAAATTGTTATTTTACAGCACAGTCGGGTCCCTTTTAAACGTGGTGAGTGTCAGCGCCAAATGAAATAAATTAGGACCATTGGTTTATAGCTTCATGCACTTTAACAACGCGCTAACATCGCTGTTAGCAAGAAGCTAACGTTAGCTTGGTGAGGCGTCCCCGTTGCTAAGGTTACTCCACAGCAACGGAGTATTAATTCAGACAGTGAACAGGCAGTTTGACCGGAACTACTTAGCAGGCGTCCATTATCACTTGTTAACGGACACCCAGCAGCCAATATTTACACAGCAGTTGTATGGAAGTGATTCTTTGATCCATGTAGAGCCGGGGTGTCCAACATACGGCCCGCGGGTCGTTCATAACGTTTTGTAGAAAGATAGTTCATTAAAAAATTACTTTTTTGCACTAAAACAAAAGGAAACGTTTGGAGTCGTCCTTATTTAAAGGTTATTATGCTGTGATTTTACCGGTCCGGCCCGCTGGAGATCAAATATGTGGCCCCTGAACTAAAGTGAGTTGGACTCCCCTGATGCAGATCGATCACAGTAACCGTGATGCTGTCACTGTTTTCCACTGTACTGTGTTTATGGGATTAGAACTAAAATATTACTGTTGTTTTTCCTGCTTCTCTCTCTCTCTCTCTCTCTCTGGACCATGTGCTCTCTCTTCCAGTCTCAACAACAACAACAACATTAAGCCTTCAGAGAGATGGGGGAGGGAAGGTAGGGGGGTGAGGGAGGAGGAGGAGGAGGAGGAGGAGGAGGAGGAGGAGGGAGATATTCTCAGAAATAGTAACTGACTGCCACAAGTGCATCGTCCACCAACAAGCAAACAGAGACGAAGTCCAGAGCTGCAGGTCGGAGGCACTGAACCGAGATCAGCTGCAGGCCGAGAACATCATGCGTGTTTGATTGTTCGTCCTCCACGACAAACAGAGATGAACTCGCTCTGTGGCCAACAAACTGCAGAGCGTCTGTCAGGTCACCTCTTATTCTTATTTACCTTTAGTCAAACAGGAAGTCCCATTGAGATTAGACATCTCTTTTCCTGGCTCTATACAGGACACACAAACAGACTGTTTAAGGATAAACAGTGACATTCGTTATGATTCTCTTAAACTCATTCATGGATGTGAATGTTTGTAGTTGAAGGGTTTTTTGAAGATTATTAATTAAGAGTTGATAGTGAGAAGGGCGCTGAGGTATTCTGGGAGTTTGTCCAGCAGAGCTTCATAGTGAACGAACACATCCCAGTGTTGTATATCTCCTGATGAAACATGTGAGGCTGAAGTCAACTAACACAAACAGGATGTCTACACATGATAAAAACTGACAAGGACACAGGACTCGTACAATAATAATCCTTTATTGATCCCCAATGGGAGAAATTCAGTGTGTTGCAACAGCCAGTGTACAACATTAATAATACAACATTAAAAATACAACATTAAAAATACAACATTAATAATACAACATTAAAAATATACCATTAAAAATATAACATTAATAATACAACATTAAAAATATAACATTAAAAATACAACATTAAAAAGCACAATAGAGGAAAAAAAAGTAACGCACGTTGAAAAGAAAGTCCATTCATGACAGTGACGTCACACATAAGTAGCAGCAGGTTTGAGGATAAGATCAGATAAGATCAGATAAGATCAGATCAGAGACTTTATTGATCCCTTCTATTATATAATAACATTACTAATAAATCACTGTGATAAAACACAAAATACACTCATGACTGTTCACAACACTCGTAATATGAAAGACATATTTGTTCCTGCATGGAGCATGACACACACACACACACACACACACACACACACACACACACACAAATAAAGACTCACGTGTGATAGCGGCTACTTGAACTTCAGGCTCTCTGTTGTTATTTCATGGCAACAAGCCGCACCCTGCTGTGACCCTGATCCACTGTATCACACAGACACACAGACACACACACACACACACACACACACACACACAGTTTTCCTTTCCTTTCCTTGTCTCAGGCTCTTGCAGATTTACCATCAAAGGTTATTTGGGAATCAGCATGTCCTCGATTTGATCGTCTCTTCACGATGTTTCCATCTGACCTGAATGAACAGGAACTCGCTGTCATGCTAACGGGCTAAAGCTAAGTAAAGGAGTGGTTCTGCAGGACAGCTAGTTAGCTCTGGTCCAAACTAGTCGACTAGTTGACCAGACGAAACCCTCATGATGCAGTGAGGAGTTTTTTCATCTTCGTGGTGGTTTTTTTTAGGAAATTTCTGCTATTTATTCGACCTCTTGACGAGAATATAAGGCTTCAGTCCCTAGTGTGTGTGTGTGTGTGAGTGTGTGTGTGTGTGTGTGTGTGTGAGTGTGTGTGTGTGAGTGTGTGCAGGATTAGTCTCCCAGGTTACTTGGCAGGTTTCTGCTCAGTGTTTTGACAACAACGACTCTCAGAGAGAGAAAGGAGGAAATGTCCTGGTTGGCAAAACAACAGAAACGTGTGTGTGTAGGTGTGTGTGTGTGTGTGTGTGTGTAGGTGTGTGTGTGTGTGTAGGTGTGTGTGTGTGTAGGTGTGTGAACATGTTTCGCTGCCTCCTGCTTTGATTCACGTGCACAAATCCTCACACTAAAGTTTTACATCTGGAGAAGCAGATCTTTTCTAACACTTCAAACACTCCTCCTCTCGTCCCCGTCGGAGTTTAAGCTTCACGACACCGAGCTGTTTTTTTTTTTATCATGTCAGCAAAGCACCAAAGTTTACATCATTTCATTAGCGGTGATCTTTGGTGTGTTTGTTGTTGCTGCTGTGGCTCGGTGGACGTGTGTGTGCTCAAGATTGATTGATGCTCAATTCTCTGGCTCGAAGTTCAAGATTCAAAAGATTCAAAGACTTGATTGTCACAAGCTCAGCAGTTACATGAAGTAATCACTGGCAGTGAAAATCTTGTGTCTCTGGTCCCAGTAACCCTGCTAACAATATCAAATAAAATAAAAAACACACCAGCAAGTAAGTAAGTAAGAAATGTAAATATAAATAAGGTTTATACAACTAAGAAAATATAATAAAACAAAATAAAATGTACAGCTAAATAAAATAAAATAAAATGTACAGCTAAACAGTGGCTGTGGATAAACATAAAGAAAATGTGTATAAAAATAAAATGATAAAATAAAGACACACACACACATATATATATATATATATAAAACTACTTTAGCCACTGAATTGCTGACACAGCTTTAGTGCTTGTGTGTGTGTGAGTTTACACCATTTAAAGATGCAGTCCGCAACATTATTTCACTACATTTTGCTTGAAATAACTAACTTTGACCTTTGCGTGTCACTAACAGTATTTAATTGTAGGGTTCCTGAGCCTGGGAATCAAAGTGAGCTTATAGCACTAAACTATCCAATCACAGGGCCTCCATGGCTAGCCTGCTGTTAGCCTAGCGCGGCTAACTCCTGCATATGTTTTCTCATGTTTTTACATTTGTATTTATTGTTATAGTTGTTAAATCCCTTCTTTCTGCTGCTGTAACAAGTGGATAAATAAATAAAGTGTCTTTTATCTTATCTTATACACACACACACACACACTCTGTAGGGCTAGCCCGCTACGCTAACAGCAGGCTAGCCATTTGTGCTATCAGTTATTTCAAGCAACATTATGATGGAATATTATTGCCTACTTTAACTGCTGATATGAATAGAAATTGAAAGAAAAGCTCAGCAGGACACATTGTACCTGCTGTAATCACTTTACTGTGTGTGTGTGTTATATAACAGATCATAACACCACAGCTGTCTGGTTTATCAGTTGAGTCTGAGCTCACTGAAACATTATAAACTAGCTCAGATAGCCGAATGTTAATGTTTTACCGGTGTGGTAGTGGACTCCTGTGTGTGGGGGCTCGTGACCAGAACTGGACTGTGGGGTGATACGGTACGGTGGCCCTGTGGGTTCAACACAAGGACAGAAAATAGTTAAAACATCTTTACTAGTTTTGCAACTCATTTGTTAGAAGTAGAAAAGAGCACAAGGAGTGCAGATCTCTGTTACACCGAAATATAACCTACCATAACCTACCTAAATCTAACCATAACTTACCTAAACCTAACCATAACCTGCCTAAACCTAAAACTAACCATAACCTACCATAAACTAAAACTAACCATAACCTAACTTAAACTAACCATAACCTACCTAAACCTAACCATAACCTAACCTAAATCTAACCATAACTTACCTAAACCTAACCATAACCTGCCTAAGCCTAAAACTAACCATAACCTACCATAAACTAAAACTAACCATAACCTAACTTAAACCTAAACATAACCTAACCTAAATCTAACCATAACTTACCTAAAACCTAACCTTAAACTAACCATAACCTACCTAAACCTATACTCAGAGCCGGCTCTAGCCATAATGGTGCCCTAGGCGAGATGCGCACCGATCACTCGCCCCGCGCCCCTTGTGTGTGTGTGTGTGGGGGGGGGGGGCGTCTCAGGAGCGGGGGGCCTCTCAACGGCGGCGGACGGACGGGGGGCGCCACTCGGCTCGGCTCACCACTCGGCTATTACCAGCAGCGCCCCTCCAGCAGCTGGCGCTCTAGGCGACCGCCCATATGGCCTATGCCTAGAGCCGGCCCTGCCTATACTAACCTAAATCTAACCATAACCTAACTTAAACCTAACCATAAGCCAACTGAAATCTAACCATAACCAAACTTAAACTAACCATAACCTACCTAAACCTATACTAACCTACCTAAACCTAACCATAACAAAACTTAAACTAATCATAACCTACCTAAACCTAGGTTTGGGACCTAACCATAAGCTAACTGTAACGTAACTGAAACTTAACCATAACCTAACCTAACCCTAAACCATAACCATAACCATAAGCGGGCTCTCAGGGCCACCGTAGATGAATGAAGGGGGAAGTCTGGAGAACCTTCTGGGCCCAGTGAGAATGTTTGGCATGACGCCATCTTGTCTGTTTGTTTGTCTTTTTTATGGCGCTCTCGTTCTAAACCCTTCGGACGGCGTCCAGCATCCGACCTGTGAACCCCCGCGGTGTGATGGCCGAGGTCGCCTCAGGTGCTTCCTCCACGTCTGACAAAGACAACAGAGAGCGAGCTCAGAGGAGGAGGGAGTTCGCCCGGGCGTGCCGTTGCTCTGTGGCGCAACAATCAAAGGTGTCCCCGGGGAGACGCCGGTGCTAGGAACTAATGGCTCCTCTGGGAAACAGCCGACGGGTCTGTTTGTGTCGGTCAGAGCCGATAAAACCTGATAACTGATGAATCAGCAGGACAGACAATGACTGTTTTTCACTTCAAGTGATGCCAATTTTAGAATATTTAAAAAAACAAATCAGATTCTTCGGGGTCTGATGATGAGACGACTCATGTAGTCATGAAATTAGTAAAAATTGCACGTGGAGATACAACAGCTGTCCAAGGCCACCAGACTCCACTGACGAAAACAGTCATTTTACGTGGGAGTTGCTGGTCTACTGCTGTCTCAGTTAGTTCATTTATTTGTGCTATTGTGTGACTCTGGTGTTTTAAAGGGTTAGTTTGGATCCAACACAATGTTCACTTAACACAAATAACACAAACAATCTGAGCAATGTAGACCAGCAGCTCCTGTGTTCAGTGAGCTAAAATCACTATTTTTGTGAATGGAGTCTGGTGTGTGTGCAGAGAGCGATATAACAGCTGTTTGTGGTTAAACCAAAAGGATCTTCCAGGTCTCTCTCTGTAGGGATCCTTTCCATGATGCTGTCACACACTTAGAATAACACTCTGAGCCTGGAAGATCCTTTTGGTTTAACCACAAACAGCCGTTATATCGCTCTCTGCAAACACACCAGAATCCATTGACAAAAACAGTAATTTTACCTAACAGAACGCAGGAGTTGCTGGTGTAGTTGCTGAGACTTTGGTGTTTTACACCTTAATTAGTATTGGAACTAACCCTTTAAAAACACTAAAGAACACACAATAACACAAACAAAATGACTGATGGAGGCATGTCAGTGGATCAAACAAGCACTTGATAAATTGCTCAGATTAATAAACTGGTCAGTCTGTACAGGGTGTGAGTGGCACAGGCTGCCAACGAACACAAAGCTCTCCAGTCAGCACATACTTGAAAACACACACACACACACACACACAGTATGTAAAACAGTGTTATGTAACTCCTGTGTTCTCTGTACATTCAGAGAATCAGTAACGTGAGGGGATCGGGTCCTCAGCGAGAGTTTTACAAACTGTCATTATGTAATCTCTATTTATCAATCCCACGATGCCGCAGGGGTGGAGAGAGGCGTGAAGGAGGGAGGTGGGCTCACAGAAAACTACTTTTCACTCCCCGGTTACATCTGGGCCTCGGCTCATGTTGCACACGGTGTCTCAAGACGTGTATGGTTATGTAATGTAGAGAACACGGAGCATGAGATGTCCTGGCATGAAGCTGCTCACATGTAGGTTTTTTTATGTGTTTACGTCTCGTTTGACTCCTCAACTGCCCACAGGGGCCAAACGAAAAGGGTTAAATGTTAATAAAACGTGCCTGATGAGCTCACAAAGTGTTGGAGTTCATCTCAGAGAAGATATACGTGTCATGAAACTTTAAAATAAATTAAATAAGTATTTTTTTTTGACCAATGTGTGACAGAACTCCAGAGAAAAACTGAAGTGGGTCAGAGTTGAAGCGAGGAGTCGTGTCCTCGCCGCGTGTGGACCGTTTGGGTCACGCTCTCACCGCTCGACTTTGTTTTGACTTCCAGATAAGTTCGACTGAAGTGGAGTTTTGTTCAGCCGGCCTGAGCGCCGGAGCGTGAAGGGAGGTTATGAGAGAAAGAACAACCACAGTTTCTTTGTCTCCTCCCGAAACCTGCCAGTTTGTTCGGTGTGCATTTTTAGTTTCTGCTGGCTATTTGGGACCTGATGAAGAAGCTGATGTGGAGAAGAAAAGTATAAAACTGTTCATTTGAACACGTTACACTCGTCTCTGCAGCACATTACGTTTTCCAGCTTGACTTTTACACTTTGCACAAACATATAATAAAGCCCCAGTACTTCCTAAACTACAAACTACACACGTTACTGAGCAGAAATTAACTGAATTAAAGTTTCAGCCTTAACGTGTGAGGAGGTTTTGATGAGGGCCGCCACCCTGTTTTTAGCCCGATGAGCGTATCGTGCTTTTGCCAACACAGAAAAGTGTCTATAAAGTGTAAGTTAAGCAGAAGGAAGCATAAGGAGCAGCAGTAACGCCTCCATTGAACCTTTTAGTGCTGCAGGAACTCACTTATTTGGTTCGTGTCAGCTGAGAGACCCTGGGGAGCGTGTTCGAACGGCCCGACAGTAACTTTCCTATTCAATTTGCTGTTGATAATCGAGGCTTTGACGATGCCTCTGTGCATGTTTACAACATCGCAGACCTGCAGACCTGCAGCCCTGCAGCACAGCAACAATTCAATCCTTTGATATTACTTCCTGCCATGTGCAACCTCCTCACATTCCTCTGACAGAGAGAGAGGTGTGTCTGGGAGAGCGCCGCTATAAAAATGGCCTCTCTCTCTCTCTCTCTCTCTCTCTCTCTCGCTCTCTCTGAATGGAGGAAACAAACCCGGTGAACCCGAGCCGCTGGCGGCCGTCCAACTGCTGTCAAAGTTGATCCTCTGGCTGAAAGGCCTGTTTTCTTTTCTGCTCGCTCCCCATTCAGCTCGGCCGGCTTCCGTGGCAGCACATGTGCGCCTGCTGAAGTAAAGTACGGACAGTTTAAAGGATCTGTAGCAACCAAGAGAGGTCCCAATTTAAAGATACGCTTCCCAGATCAGTCGCAAATACGCCAGAAGTTTAAAGGTTAGAGTTGTATATTGAAAATTAACCAACAGTGTGCTGCTCTGTTTTAAGGCGTTTCCACCAAAACAAGTCAAAGAACTCAATTCAATTCAGAATCACCTTCATTGGCCAAGTTTGTACAAGCAAACAAGGAATCTGACTCTCTCTGTGTGTACAGTAATAAACTAGAAGAGTCATTGTTCATTGTTTAAGTATCATACGTGCAGATAAAAACATAAATGCCGTTTCAAGATTTAAAACCAAAACAAAAAGAGGCAGATGAAGAGATGAAGAGGAGAAGAGAGGAGACGGATGAACAGCAGCTAAAGACGAGATTAGATGATGAGAAGACACGAGGTCTCAGTGACGTGGACTTTGTACCACACAGGTTGAAACTATTGAACCGAGGCTCCAGTGGATCATCCTGCAGGACAATCTGGATCTTCTTTCATACAGTCTGTGGTGGCTGGAGCCCATTAATCTAACATTTACCTGCGTTAAGTGGACGCAGACATGAAGCTCTGTGTGCTCGCGCTGTGTTTTCTAATGATTTCACAGGTTTACATGAATCTCTGGCTGGTTTTGAGCCGTGACAGGCCGCCTACTGGGTTTTCTATGCATGTTGTTATTTGCGAGGTTTATTAATCCCCTCTTATGTTCAACTGCTGTCGGTGTTTATCTCACACTCACACACACACACACACACACACACACACACACACACACACACACACACACACACACACACACACACACACACACACACACACACACACACACACACACACACACACACACACACACACACAAAGAACGACGATGAGTTCACACACCAAGCAGCTGCTGTGGCAGACAAACAGGAATTATACTTGCAGGGGCTGTTTACCGCCGCCGCTGACTCACCTACAGGAAAACATGAAAGATGGAGGAAGTGTGTGACCCAGTTTTCTGCCGGCTCACTTCCTCGTGTTGTGGACCAACTCTTGGGTGTAAAGACAAAGAGTCCGGGGAAGAGGAGGAGGAGAGTTTAGTGTTAAAGCACACACGCACTCTTCAGGCTCAAACACAGTCCAGTGCAGCAGATTATAAGCTTACATTTTTCCATTCTTAAGACTCCACCGGGGAGGTTTTGGTGTCGCTCCAAGGGTGTAGTTCATGAGCTACCTGCTGTAGTCAGGGAACAACCAGGCACTGAAAATAACAGACGAAAAGCCTGTTTGGTGGCATCGCTGTCACATCCTGAAAAGATACGATCGACTCATCTTTGTTTTCTCAAATAAAGTTTCCGATGCACCAACAGCATCTTTCCACACATGCTCAAAGACGGGACGGTAACAGAGGAACTAAAGCTGGACTATCAGCTTTCTCCGTGAAGCTCCGTCGACTGTGGAGCACATTAACAACTGAGATCAAATTAATTCCACATATAAAATCTTTCACAACAAAGGTGAAGTGCTGCTAGAAGCAAACCAGAGCTGTGCCCACCTTTAGCTTTACTGGTGTGTGTGGTGGATGTGTTTTCTTCTGTTCAAATCAAACATTGTCATTTAGCTGAAAGAAAAAACAGAGTTAGCTGCCTCTCTGTCCGCAGTGTAATTCAATTCAATTCAACTTTATTGTCTGTTCGGGTAAAAACAGACATTTTTCTTTTGTCACAGCTGTAAAATCAGGGTTTAAAAACCCACATTCAGGCATTAAAAACACCCCCACACATCAGAAAACACAGCACAACAGGTAAAACACAGTGCAGTCTATCTTGTGTTTCTGATTTCTGAATCTGATTTTATGATACTGACGTCTGTATATTTTCTACTGGATAACAAGCTGGTGTGGTGCACCTACACGGAGGCCGTCCACAAGAGCTACCTGAGGAGGTGCAGGTCCTTCAATATGTGCGACGGGATGCTCCAGCAGCTCCTGCAGCTCCAGCAGCCTGTGCTGGGCCGCAGGCCTCAAAGCAAAGACTCATCAGGCTCATCAACGAGGCCGAGTCTGTTGTCGGCTGCCGGCAATCATGGACAACGATCCCACCCCCTCCGTAAAACAGTGGACAAGCTGAGGAGCAGCTTCAGCGACAGATACATTCACTTTCAATGTATTTCAGCACACTAGTCTGACCATAAACTAACAGGGTGGAAAGCTGCTGTTTCTTTTACTTTACAGGATCTAAACAGATCCCAAACACACACCTGCTGAGTGACGTTTACTAAACGTGCCAGTACACAGTGTAAAAACTCCTTCATTCATCCTACTTAAGCTAAAGTATTAACACCAAAATATACTTAAAGTACCAAAAGTACAGTTAAAGTCTTCCTGCAGAGTGGATCTGAACTACTGATGCATTCGTGGAGTTAATTCTGATGTATAATTTATACACTGCTGAGGAGCTTAATATGATTATGTATCATGATCTATTAGTTAATTCATAATGTGCATCAATAATCTAAATCATCACAAAGTAAGACATGCGGTGGAGTAGAAGAAGAAAGTAGCATGAAAGTATAAATAACTACATACGAATGTGTTTTCTTTGCGTGCTATAAACTGCTTATTTAGACTTGGAGGCGGATGAATTGTAGTTTTACGTGTCAGGAAGCAGTGACAGTTTATCTCAGTTTCACATGCTGGTGTCACTCCTAACTGCCACAACCTCACTGGATCCCAGTATGACTGGACTCCTGCTGCTGCCGCTGCCATTGACACACACAGGAAGCCTGAGCCGGCGCTGTGATTGGCCGGCGCACCACGTGGAGGCAGTGATAGTAGCTCCTTGTATGGTCATGAGGGCTCTCTTTGACTGGAGCATCAGGTTTAGCCTGGCTGCTGTTTCTGAGAAACAGAAACAGAATTGTACACCGTGTTCTCCCACAGATACGCACCCCCCCTCCGCTCCTATTGTCACTGTGTGTACAGGCCGGGTGCCCGAGGCAGCTCCACACATTCACACATCACACTCACAGCCAACTATTTTAACTGCAGCCGCACATTTAGATGTATTTATAGCTGCTTACAGACTGCTTTTAGTGTCCAGCCATGGATATTTTACTGCATCATATATGTGCAGCACGCAGATGAGATTTCACCACATGAGATTTTAAATGAACGGCTACCTTTATACATCTGATGTGGCAAATAATTCTTTTTCACATACTCTATTATGGCATTAAACAAGGTGCATTCAAGGTATTTTCAATACACGTCGACACATTTGGATTCATTCTGTCACTGGCATCAAAATGTGTGTTCATATCTACATCATTTGTGGTTTTAACAACAATATAGCAGGAATTCCTTTATGGAGGTCACACAATCTGGTGCAGCACTGGGTTTGTTTCAGTATGAACACAACACATTCTGATGATTTCCAACATATTTTCTGATTCGACCACAATTGGACAGCTGAGGAGACAGAAACAGGAGGAAGGTGCAACACACCCTCTCCATTTTGTTTGAGAAACAGGCCGCGCTTTGTTTGTTTTGCCTGCACAGACACAGCAGCGGACAGTTATGAGTTATGTAATGTCCATTTGAAGGGAGCGGACCAAACCAGCGGCGTGGTCGGGTTGGGGCGGGAAACATGTCATCAGCAAAAGCCCATACAAAAGCGTTATAGTTCGTATGTTGAGTTGTAAAACAGTAAATAAATGTGTAAAGTTATAAAATGCTAGGCTGGTTATTTACTGCATGGATTTTGTATGAAAGAGTAATTTATTTTGGTTTATTATACACCCCTCCCCCTAGCGGGGAACATGGTACGGTCCGGAACACGTCACCCATTGTTTACAAATGAACGGGGGTTGTTGGTTACTGCCGAGCGGCGTGGTGAGAGCGAGGAGCAGCCCGGCGGCTCTCAGCCAGACCCACACCGACACACGCTGAAAAACACACCCAGAGACCCGACGACACTTCGGCCAGGATGCCCTGTCGGAAGGAGAACTACATCTTCCTGGAGCAGTCCGTCACCGTCGGCTCCAAAGAGGTGGACGCGCTGGTGACGAAGATCGGCGAGGCGCTGCAGCTCCACAACAACAGCGGCGGCCACCAGAAGACGGTGTCCGTGTCCATGTCCTGCCTGCACGGGCTCACCGGCGGAGGCGGAGGCGGCGGCGGCGGCAGCGGCGGGGTCAAACCGGCGGCCATCATCGGCGGCAGCTCGGGAGCTCCGGCGCAGAAGCGCAACGGCTGCTGCATGCGGCTCCGGAGCCGGGGACACCGGGGCGGCAGCAGGGCTAGCCCGTACAGCATCCCCGGGTCTAACGGCGACCAGGACTGGGACCAAATCAAACCGTGGAACAAAAAGAGGATCACCGTGGAGGAGGACGATCCGCACCGGTTGCTGCAGGAGTTAATTTTATCGGGGAACCTGATTAAAGAGGCCGTGAGGAGGCTGCAGTTCTCCGCCGCAGACTGTGGAGATTTCCCCAAGGCGGCGGCGGACAATGTGCCCTGCTGATACCGTGACGGGCGCCCCGGGGACCGGGTTTCCGCCGCAGCATCCACCCACAGCCCTGGATGGACACAAACATTGAGACTATTTAGAGTTAAATTCCCCGGGACTGGTAGCTATGTTTTCTAATTTCACCTATTTTCATCGATTTGTCTGTAACGTTTGTTACGCTACGTTGGCTAGCAGTTAGCCTAGCTAGCAGTTAGCCTAGCTAGCTGCTAGCCGCCCGGCTAATGAGCCGTGTTGTTTATGTTTGAATGTCTCCGTGTGGGTCAGCTGTTCGGGGGTGCAGCGGAGCTCTGAGCCGCCTAAGGCTCGCTCCTACCGAGCTTTTTATCAGCCACACATGGTTTTCCTCACGTCCCTCCGTGGCTAGCGCTAGCCTGCTGTGGTGTGTGTTGACACCACTCGGAGTGTTTGTTAGTGTGTGTGAGTGAACATGGAGTCCTGAACAATGGGGGCTGGCAGGAAGTCCTCTCTTATTCATTTCTTCTGTACCACTGCATCCCGGGGTTTGTTCGTGTGTTTGGGGAGGGAGGGGGGAGGGTCTGCTCGTGGTTAGCCATTCCCTGCTTTGGCAGACCGTTATAATGGGGGCTGGGGGGGTAGTTGTCCATTTTGTTTACAATGTAATGCTGGGTGTGAGGAGCCGCTGCACGGAGAGAAGGAAGGAAGAGCCCCCCCCCGTGTTTCCCTCTTCACATCCAGCAGGTTGTCCTCTACCCACCTGAGCCTCAGCTGTCTGTGGGGGGGGGCTGGATGGTGCTACAGGACAACACCTCCACCTGCTGAGCGGCTCCACGTCTCCCCGCCAGGTGTGTTTGTCACAGGGGGGTATCATCCATGTGGGGGGGGGGGGGACATGCCCTCTTCCCCTCTTTCCACAAGGCTTTGGGAGATGTGGAGCTGCCTGTTTGCCATGCTTGGTTTTGGGGGGGGGGGGGGGTCGGCCGTCACATGACAACACTTCTGTGGTGCTTTCACCTGGAGCTCTGTTTGGTTTCTTTTTTTTATTGTTTCATTTGTTTCTTCTCTGTGTAAAGAAAAATCACCACGACCTGCTTCGTACCGAAGCATCTGATAATGTTCCTGAGTATTCAGGGCCTTTTTTTTGTTGTTGTTGTCTTAATAAACTCATTTTTGTTTTTCCAAACCTCCTGTACAGTTCTTATTGGATGGAGACTGTGTGTGTCCCTGTGTGTGTGTGTGTCCCTGTGTGTGTGTGTGTGTGTGTGTGTGTGTGTGTGTGTCCCTGTGAGTGTGTGTGTGTGTGTGTCCCTGTGAGTGTGTGTGTGTGTGTGTGTGTGTCCCTGTGAGTGTGCACAACGTGGTCTTGAAGGACACATGGTCATTATCGGCCTATAAATACCCCCCCACCCCCCCCTGCTGGATCACAGCAGGCAGGCATGACACCAGCGGTGGAAAACATGTTTTGCTCCGGCTGAGTCAAGGTCCCACACACCGTTTACAGCGGCTCCCTCTGCCGTCGCTGCTCGGTTACTGACGCCGTCTGTCGTCGTCCGTCACAGAGGAGGTGGCAGGAGCAGATGGAGCTGACGGGGGCAGCTGACAACATGTTTTGGGGTCTCAGGGAGGATGTTTGACCTGCAGACGATCACGGCAACACAGATCCTCATTCACACTGAGTTCACAGGTCAAAGTCTTGCTGCTCCACAAATCAGGATTTCTTCCTTTAAATGACCTTCAAACGTCTCATTATCAGGTGTTTTACAAGTTCAGGCTTGTATTTGGAGGTCGGTTTACACGGCCACAGCTGATGGGGGGGGGGGGGGTATTATAGAATAGTGAACATTTAAAGCCACGTTAGATTGTTGTGACTTTAAAGCACTTTGTAGTTAAGATTTACACATTTTAGTCTCATTTTTGCTTTAAAACGTGACACAAGTCCTGAAGTGAACACACATTCAGCTCAGTTTGAAGGCCACGCTTGTATTTGCAGGTTTACACGCTCTAACGTTCAAACTGCACCTTGTTTTACTGACAGCAAACAGAAACACCGTGAGGGAAGGTGTCTCTGGCGAGGACGGGAGGAGGAACTTTCTAACACAGCAGAAACCTGATTTAACTTTTAATGACCAGTTCTTGTGATCAGGCTTCATTTAGAAAGAGCGTCGCCTACACATAAGAGGTGTTTCTGGTGAAAATGGAGAGCAGAGAGGAAATGAAGGTGAGAGGTCTTAGTTTTTAAAAACATTCAAGTCTGAGAAATGTCCTCCACAGATTTGACCGAGAGCCTGAAACCCAAAGATCTTCACTTTCCAATCATGGAAACCAGGAGATGATGGTGTTTTATCTTTCATTATCTACACTCCTCTCTTTTCCCCCTCCCAAAGACGAGCACACAGCAGATGCAGTCCAAGCAGAATTGATTTATTCATCATCAGGTATTTTTCAGCTTCAGGGTGAGAAAAGGCCAAAACAAGAAACAAAACATCTGGTGAAAAGCATCAACTAAACGTCCTAACGGATGAAAAGAAAGTCCAGGCTCTGACCTGCCTCCCCAACAACAACACAGGAGAAACAGGATGTAAAGAAAAAGGCTTCTCACCCCTACATCCACCTGCAGCTGCAATCATCACACCACAGAGTCATTACAAGTCCACTGGAGAGACACCAGGAGGCCCAGCAGGTCCAGCTGGGAGTCAGGAAGCAGAAGGACGGGAGTCGGCCATTTTAAAGTCGGCGCCGTCGGGGCCTCGGCCGATCGGCAGCCTCCACCTGCAGCTCAGGGCAGCAGCCTCAGGCAGGGAGGAAACATGATGACCTGGTCACAACAGACCTGAATCCACACGTCCAAGTCCACGACTGAACCCCCAGTTCAGCTTCAGTGTGTGAAAGCTGCGTTTGCTGCTGTGTGAATGAGGATTTAATGAGCTCTGCAGGCCGAGAGCGTCTTTCTCTCTACGGCGCTGCTGTAAAACTGTTCACATCACACTGACGCACGTATTCAGACCCTTCAGTTCTTAGATGAAGCTCCTCCGGAGGCGGCCGCAGCAGCCTGGGGGCCGTCGGCCGTTTTCAGGTCTGTCCACAGACTGTTGGACTGGGTTCAGGTCCGGACTCTGGAGGACCGGCAGAGCTCCGGCCTTAAGGTGAACCCAGCCTCCTGTCTAAAGTGTAATATCCTATGGTGTAAATATTTATTTCATTTCATCACAATCCATATATTTATATCTATATTTATATTTATATTTATATTTGCTATTTTTTGTCTTTTCTTTTGCTTTGTTTCTTTCACTGTCCCTGTTTATATTGTTGCTGCTGTAACAAGAAAATTTCCCCCTATGGGGGATAAAATAAAGAAGTCTAAAGTCTAAAGCCTGAAACACCCCAACAGCACCGTGCTTGGGCGCTGGAACGAGCAGCTGATGGTTCCTCCCAACCGAGGTCAGACGGTTCGGCCTCGGCTTCACCAGACCAGAGGTCTGAGCCCCTCACAGTCCCAGAGTCCTTTGGGTGCTTCAGGCTGTCGTGTGTCCGTGTGATCTCTGCAGCTCGGCCACGGCGTCAAAGCAAAGAGCCCAGATACGTCTGTCAGCGTGATATTTCAGGTCCAGTATTACAGGTACAAGAAGATTTGGAATTGGTCCAAAACAGATGACATCAAATGGGCCCCGAGTTTAAAAACACCAGATTTATCCTTTAATACACGTGCAGATTTTCACTTTGTCATTATGGGGTGTTGAGCACATTTAACTTGCTTTTTCATCCTCAGACACACATTTCATCATCATGTAAAACAGTTCTGGAAGTAAACCCAGAAATCAATAAAACAAACCTCAAACAAGCAAACAACAACAAAACAGAACAAACTATGAATCATCATCAATAAAAGTGATTATGACAAAGACAGTAATGAGAGGAGAGATCTGAAACATCAGGAAAACATTCTGTGCAGCTCCACAGTGACAGTAAGACGACTAAAACCAGCAGATGCAGTGAAAATAAAAGACAGTGAAGGTGAAACCAGCAGGAAACGTTCTCATCAGTGATCATGGAGTCAGATATTTGGAGCAGGTTTACTTCTTTAAACTCTTCTTAGCAGCTGTTGTTCTAATGTGTTACAGCAAACCGAGCAGGCTGCTCTGCTGCTGCTGCCGTAGTTTATCAGACAGGAAGTGAAACACAGACTGATGATGACCGACTATCATGGGAACAAAGAGGGGGAAAGATAAATGTAGTGCCTGTTTCCAGAGGACACTTGAACCCAACCTATGATAAACACACACACCTGATGGACGTCATGCAGAGTTTCACACCGACGGAAAGAAACACACATCCTGTTTCCCAAGAATTAAACCCCCAAACTACACGTCGTATCAAAGACCTGCAGGATCTTGCCGCTCACTGCTGGCGAGCTTTCAGGTTTAAACCTGAATGATTCTTGGACACCGACATGTTTCCAAGTGCATCAGTCAGATCAGCTTCTGTGTCTGAAGAGTCAGAAGCACCAGCAGCTGCTCCACCTCGGCCTCCAGGAGCAGTTATGTTTTCTTCAAACACAACATCGATGCCAAGCTTCTTCGCTTCTTCTTCAAGCTGCTCGACCATTTGATAAAAAAACACATCATCCACATTTTCTCTGGTCAGCTTCTTCCTTCCGATCAAGTGCACACATATTCTGATCTGTAAGGTTCTTTTGTTGTCATCACTCTTGGTGCGGATGTGGTAATCTTCTTTAGCCAGCTTTGACAATTCCTTTTTTCTGAGTCTCTCAAGTTTTTCTGCAGTGGGATTCTTTTTAAAGTCTTCGAATGAACGCCTCTTATCCATTGTCTCACCAAAGAAAAGTGCCAGGCAGAGGAACAGACTATTCACCAAACCTGGTGGGAGAGAGACTGAACAGAGGAGCAGCCTCCTATTTATTGAGCCACAGACTTCCAGCGTGAATCATCATCACATGATGGGATGCCCGGAAACATCTGGAGCTGATTAAGTTCGAGCCTAACGCTTCCTTCATTTTGCTGTTTGCATAAATAATCCTGACAATAATACTTTAAGTGACACATTTGACAAACTTAAGACTGAAGTGAGGTGAATTATACCAGTCTGGGTGAATACTGGACTCTGATGTGTCCATTAAAAGATGATACAAGACAGCTGCTAAGTTTGTAAGCTGTTCTGCTGCTGCCGTAGTTTTTCAGACAGGAAATACAAAACAGACTGATGGACGTCATGCAGAGTTTAACACAGACGGAAAGAAACACACATCCTGTTTCCCAAGAATTAAACCCCCAAACTACACGTTGTATCAAAGACCTGCAGGATCTCGCCGGTCACTGCTGGCGAGCTTTCAGGTTTTAATCTGAATCATCGTTGGACACCGACAAGTTTGCAAATGAATCAGCCAGAGCAGCTGCTGTGGCTCGGCCTCCTGGAGCAGTTTTGTTTTCTTCAAACACAACATTGATGCCAGGCTCCTTCACTTCTTTAAACTGCTTGATTGCTGGATTAGTTGCAGCTGCCCCACCTCGATCTCCAGCCACAGGAGAAGCTGCCCCACCTCGGTCTCCAGCCATAAGAGCAGCTGCCCCACCTCGGTCTCCAGCCACAGGAGCAGCTGCTCCACCTTGGTCTCCAGCCACAGGAGCAGTTATGTTTACTTTAAACACAACATTGATGCCAGGCTCCTTTGCTTCTTCTTTATGCTGTTTGATTGTTTGATTATTTGCAGCTGCCTTGCGTCGGCCTCCAGCCACAGGAGAAGCTGCCCTGCCTTGGTCTCCAGCCACAGGAGAATCTGCTCCGGCTAGGTCTCCAGCCACAGGAGAAGCTTCCCCGGCTCGGCCTCCAGCCACAGTAGACGCTTCCCCGGCTCGGTCTCCAGCCACAGTAGAAGCTGCCCCGGCTCGGCCTCCAGCCACAGGAGAAGCTGCCCCGGCTCGGTCTCCAGCCACAGTAGAAGCTGCCCCAGCTAGGTCTCCAGCCACAGGAGAAGCTAGCCCGGCTCGGTCTCCAGCCACAGTAGAGGCTGCCCCCGCTAGGTCTCCAGCCACAGGAGCAGCTGCCCCGCCTTGGCTTCCAGGAGCAGCTGCCATGCCTCGGCCTCCAGCCACATCAGGAGGTGTTACGCTTATTTCAAACACAACATTGATGCCAAGGTTCCTCGTTTCTTCTTCAAGCTGCTTGAGTATTTGAGTAAAAAACACATCAGCCACAGAAGCTGCCCCGGCTCGGTCTCCAGCCACAGGAGAAGGTGCCCCCACTAGGTCTCCAGCCACAGGAGCAGCTGCCCCGCCTTTGCTTCCAGGAGCAGCAGCCATGCCTCGGCCTCCAGCCACATCAGGAGGTGTTACGCTTATTTCAAACACAACATTGATGCCAAGGTTCCTCGTTTCTTCTTCATGCTGCTCGAGTATTTGAGTAAAAAACACATCAGCCACATTTTCTCTGGTCAGCCTGCCCTCTTGGATCAAGTGCTCACATATTTTAATCTGTAAGGTTCTTTTGTTGTCACCACTCGTGGTGCGGATGTCGTACTCTCTAGTCAACATTAACAATTCTTGTTTTCTGAGTCTCTCAAGTTTTTCTGCAGTCGGATTGTTCCTAAAGTCTTCGAATGAACGCCTCTTATCCAACATCTTGCCAAAGAAAAGTGCCAACCAGAGGAACAGACTACTAGCCTCTTATTTATCGAGCTACAGCTGCTCCTCCTTGTTTTGCATCTCCACCCCCTTCTGGGGTGAATCATCCTCATGTATTGGGGTGTCCTGGTTATGTCGGTCCACACGCACCTTTATGCTGTTTGCATAAATAATCCTGACAATAACACTTTAAATGACACATTCGACATTTGAAAAACTTAAGACTGAACTGAGGTGAATTCTACCAGTCTGGGTGAATACTGGACTCTGATTGGCTGCAGGGTGTCCATTAAAAGGTGATACAGGACAGCTGCTAAATTTGTAAGCTGTTCTGCTGCTGCCGTAGTTTATCAGACAGGAAATGCAAAACAGACTGATGGACGTCATGCAGAGTTTAACACAGACGGAAAGAAACACATGATCTGTTTCCCAAGAATTAAACCCCCAAACTATACGTCTTATCAAGGACCTGCAGGATCTCGCCAGTCACTGCTGGCGAGCTTTCAGGTTTTAATCTGAATCATCGTTGGACACCGACATGTTTGCAAGTGTATCAGCCAGAGCAGCTGCTGTGTCAGAAGAGTCAGAAGCACCAGAAGCTGTCCCATCTCGGCCTCTAGGAGAAGTTATGTTTACTTGAAACACAACATTGATGCCAAACTCCTTCGCTTCTCCTTCAAGCTGCTCGATCATTTGATCAAAAAACACATCAGCCACATTTTCTCTGGTCAGTGTGTCCTGTTGGATCGAGTGCTGACATGTTTTAATCAGTAAGGATCTTTTGCTGTCACCACTGATGTCGGAGACGTGCTTCTCTTCAGCCAACCTTCACTATTCGTCTCTTCTGAGGCTCAAGTTGTGGCGACGTATCCTCCTGCTTTGTGTTTCCTCTTCAGCTTGAACTGCACATTTGGATGTTTTCGCCTCCTCGCTGTGTTTTTTTGGCCCCGTAAAGCTCTTTGATTGGCGGCGTGACTCCACCAGAGGGCGGCAGGACACCAGAGCTCAGCTTCACAGTGCACGAGAAAGTGGAGGCAGGACGACCAGCTCTTGTGACCAGGCTTCATTTAGAAAGAGCGTCGCCTGCACAGGTGGAAATATGAGGTGTTTGAAAGGTCTTAGTTTTTAAAAACATTAAAGTCTAATAAATGTGGAAACCAGGAGATGATGGTGTTTTATCTTTCATTATCTACACTCCTCTCTTTTCCCCCTCCCAAAGACAAGCACAGTCAAAGCAGAATTGATTTATTCATCATCAGGTATTTTTCAGCTTCAGGGTGAGAAAAGGCCAAAACAAGAAACAAATTTATCCTTTAATACACTTGCAGATTTTCACTTTGTCATTATGGGGTGTTGAGCACATTTAACTTGCTTTTTCATCCTCAGACACACATTTCATCATCATGTAAAACAGTTCTGGAAGTAAACCCAGAAATCAATAAAACAAACCTCAAACAAGCAAACAACAACAAAAAACCTCAACAAACTATGAATCATCATCAATAAAAGTGATTATGACAAAGACAGTAATGAGAGGAGAGATCTGAAACATCAGGAAAACATTCTGTGCAGCTCCACAGTGACAGTAAGACGACTAAAACCAGCAGATGCAGTGAAAATAAAAGACAGTGAAGGTGAAACCAGCAGGAAACGTTCTCATCAGTGATCATGGAGTCAGATATTTGGAGCAGGTTTACTTCTTTAAACTCTTCTGAGCAGCTGTTGTTCTAATGTGTTACAGCAAACCGAGCAGGCTGCTCTGCTGCTGCTGCCGTAGTTTATCAGACAGGAAGTGAAACACAGACTGATGATGACCGACTATCATGGGAACAAAGAGGGGGAAAGATAAATGTAGTGCCTGTTTCCAGAGGACACTTGAACCCAACCTATGATAAACACACACACCTGATGGACGTCATGCAGAGTTTCACACCGACAGAAAGAAACACACATCCTGTTTCCCAAGAATTAAACCCCCAAACTACACGTCGTATCAAGGACCTGCAGGATCTCGCCAGTCACTGCTGGCGAGCTTTCAGGTTTTAATCTGAATCATCGTTGGACACCGACATGTTTGCAAATGAATCAGCCAGAGCAGCTGCTGTGGCTCGGCCTCCTGGAGCAGTTATGTTTACTTCAAACACAACATTGATGCCAGGCTCCTTCACTTCTTTAAACTGCTTGATTGCTGGATTAGTTGCAGCTGCCCCACCTCGATCTCCAGCCACAGGAGAAGCTGCCCCACCTCGGTCTCCAGCCATAAGAGCAGCTGCCCCACCTCGGTCTCCAGCCACAGGAGCAGCTGCTCCACCTTGGTCTCCAGCCACAGGAGCAGTTATGTTTACTTTAAACACAACATTGATGCCAGGCTCCTTTGCTTCTTCTTTATGCTGTTTGATTGTTTGATTATTTGCAGCTGCCTTGCGTCGGCCTCCAGCCACAGGAGAAGCTGCCCTGCCTTGGTCTCCAGCCACAGGAGAATCTGCTCCGGCTAGGTCTCCAGCCACAGGAGAATCTGCCTTGCGTCGGTCTCCAGCCACTGGAGAATCTGCTCCACCTTGGTCTCCAGCCACAAAAGAAGCTCCAGGCTCCGTCGCTTCTTCTTCAAGCTGCTCGTTCATTTGATCAGGAAACACAGCAGCCACATCTTCTCTGGTCAGCCAGTCCTCTTTGATCAAGTGCTGACATATTTTCTTCTGTAAGTCTCCTTTTTTGTCACGACCGATGCCGCGGATGTTGTACTCTTTAGCCAACTTTACCAAGTCTTCTCTTCTGAGTCTCTCAAGATTTTCTGCAGTGGGATTCTTTATAAAGTCTGAAAGCTTATCCATTGTCTCACCAAAGAAAAGTGCCAACCAGAGGAACAGACTATTCACCAAACCTGGTGGGAGTGAGACTGAACAGAGGAGCAGCCTCCTATTTATTGAGCCAAAGCTGCTCCTCCCTGTTTTGCATCTCCACCTGCTGAGTCTCTTCGGAGTGAATCATCACATTGTTCATGTTAAGTTAATGTCGTGTGTCTGGTTTTTTTGTTTCCTTTTCGGTCTTTATTTCACAGTTGGACAGTCTGGGTGAATACTGGACTCTGATTGGCTGCAGGGTGTCCATTAAAATGTGATACAGGACAGCTGCTAAGTTTGTAAGCTGTTCTGCTGCTGCCGTAGTTTATCAGACAGGAAATACAAAACAGACTGATGGACGTCATGCAGAGTTTAACACAGACGGAAAGAAACACACGATCTGTTTCCCAAGAATTAAACCCCAAAATACACGTCTTATCAAGGACCTGCAGGATCTCGCCGGTCACTGCTGGCGAGCTTTCAGGTTTTAATCTGAATCATCGTTGGACACTGACATGTTTGCAAGTGTATCAGCCAGAGCAGCTGCTGTGTCAGAAGAGTCAGAAGCACCAGAAGCTGTCCCACCTCGGCCTCCAGGAGAAGTTATGTTTACTTGAAACACAACATTGATGCCAAACTCCTTCGCTTCTCCTTCAAGCTGCTCGATCATTTGATCAAAAAACACATCAGCCACATTTTCTCTGGTCAGTGTGTCCTGTTGGATCGAGTGCTGACATGTTTTAATCAGTAAGGATCTTTTGCTGTCACCACTGATGTCGGAGACGTGCTTCTCTTCAGCCAACCTTCACTATTTGTCTCTTCTGAGGCTCAAGTTGTGGCGACGTATCCTCCTGCTTTGTGTTTCCTCTTCAGCTTGAACTGCACATTTGGATGTTTTCGCCTCCTCGCTGTGTTTTTTTGGCCCCGTAAAGCTCTTTGATTGGCGGCGTGACTCCACCAGAGGGCGGCAGGACACCAGAGCTCAGCTTCACAGTGCACGAGAAAGTGGAGGCAGGACGACCAGCTCTTGTGACCAGGCTTCATTTAGAAAGAGCGTCGCCTGCACAGGTGGAAATATGAGGTGTTTGAAAGGTCTTAGTTTTTAAAAACATTAAAGTCTAATAAATGTGGAAACCAGGAGATGATGGTCTTTTATCTTTCATTATCTACACTCTATCTAAACTCTCTTTTCCCCCTCCCAAAGACGAGCACACAGCAGATGCAGTCAAAGCAGAACTGATTTATTCATCATCAGGTATTTTTCAGCTTCAGGGTGAGAAAAGGCCAAAACAAGAAACAAATTTATCCTTTAATACACTTACAGATTTTCACTTTGTCATTATGGGGTGTTGAGCACATTTAACTTGCTTTTTCATCCTCAGACACACATTTCATCATCATGTAAAACAGTTCTGGAAGTAAACCCAGAAATCAATAAAACAAACCAAACAACAAAAAACCTCAACAAACTATGAATCATCATCAATAAAAGTGATTATGACAAAGACAGTAATGAGAGGAGAGATCTGAAACATCAGGAAAACATTCTGTGCAGCTCCACAGTGACAGTAAGACGACTAAAACCAGCAGATGCAGTGAAAATAATAGACAGTGAAGGTGAAACCAGCAGGAAACGTTCTCATCAGTGATCATGGAGTCAGATATTTGGAGCAGGTTTACTTCTTTAAACTCTTCTGAGCAGCTGTTGTTCTAATGTGTTACAGCAAACCGAGCAGGCTGCTCTGCTGCTGCTGCCGTAGTTTATCAGACAGGAAGTGAAACACAGACTGATGATGACCGACTATCATGGGAACAAAGAGGGGGAAAGATAAATGTAGTGCCTGTTTCCAGAGGACACTTGAACCCAACCTATGATAAACACACACACCTGATGGACGTCATGCAGAGTTTCACACCGACAGAAAGAAACACACATCCTGTTTCCCAAGAATTAAACCCCCAAACTACACGTCGTATCAAGGACCTGCAGGATCTCGCCAGTCACTGCTGGCGAGCTTTCAGGTTTTAATCTGAATCATCGTTGGACACCGACAAGTTTGCAAATGAATCAGCCAGAGCAGCTGCTGTGGCTCGGCCTCCTGGAGCAGTTATGTTTACTTCAAACACAACATTGATGCCAGGCTCCTTCACTTCTTCTTTAAACTGCTTGATTGCTGGATTAGTTGCAGCTGCCCCACCTCGATCTCCAGCCACAGGAGAAGCTGCCCCACCTTGGTCTCCAGCCACAGGAGCAGTTATGTTTACTTTAAACACAACATTGATGCCAGGCTCCTTTGCTTCTTCTTTATGCTGTTTGATTGTTTGATTATTTGCAGCTGCCTTGCGTCGGCCTCCAGCCACAGGAGAAGCTGCCCTGCCTTGGTCTCCAGCCACAGGAGAATCTGCTCCGGCTAGGTCTCCAGCCACAGGAGAATCTGCCTTGCGTCGGTCTCCAGCCACTGGAGAATCTGCTCCACCTTGGTCTCCAGCCACAAAAGAAGCTCCAGGCTCCGTCGCTTCTTCTTCAAGCTGCTCGTTCATTTGATCAGGAAACACAGCAGCCACATCTTCTCTGGTCAGCCAGTCCTCTTTGATCAAGTGCTGACATATTTTCTTCTGTAAGTCTCCTTTTTTGTCACGACCGATGCCGCGGATGTTGTACTCTTTAGCCAACTTTACCAAGTCTTCTCTTCTGAGTCTCTCAAGATTTTCTGCAGTGGGATTCTTTATAAAGTCTGAAAGCTTATCCATTGTCTCACCAAAGAAAAGTGCCAACCAGAGGAACAGACTATTCACCAAACCTGGTGGGAGTGAGACTGAACAGAGGAGCAGCCTCCTATTTATTGAGCCAAAGCTGCTCCTCCCTGTTTTGCATCTCCACCTGCTGAGTCTCTTCGGAGTGAATCATCACATTGTTCATGTTAAGTTAATGTCGTGTGTCTGGTTTTTTTGTTTCCTTTTCGGTCTTTATTTCACAGTTGGACAGTCTGGGTGAATACTGGACTCTGATTGGCTGCAGGGTGTCCATTAAAATGTGATACAGGACAGCTGCTAAGTTTGTAAGCTGTTCTGCTGCTGCCGTAGTTTATCAGACAGGAAATACAAAACAGACTGATGGACGTCATGCAGAGTTTAACACAGACGGAAAGAAACACACGATCTGTTTCCCAAGAATTAAACCCCAAAATACACGTCTTATCAAGGACCTGCAGGATCTCGCCGGTCACTGCTGGCGAGCTTTCAGGTTTTAATCTGAATCATCGTTGGACACTGACATGTTTGCAAGTGTATCAGCCAGAGCAGCTGCTGTGTCAGAAGAGTCAGAAGCACCAGAAGCTGTCCCACCTCGGCCTCCAGGAGAAGTTATGTTTACTTGAAACACAACATTGATGCCAAACTCCTAAGCTTCTCCTTCAAGCTGCTCGATCATTTGATCAAAAAACACATCAGCCACATTTTCTCTGGTCAGTGTGTCCTGTTGGATCGAGTGCTGACATGTTTTAATCAGTAAGGATCTTTTGCTGTCACCACTGATGTCGGAGACGTGCTTCTCTTCAGCCAACCTTCACTATTTGTCTCTTCTGAGGCTCAAGTTGTGGCGACGTATCCTCCTGCTTTGTGTTTCCTCTTCAGCTTGAACTGCACATTTGGATGTTTTCGCCTCCTCGCTGTGTTTATTTGGCCCCGTAAAGCTCTTTGATTGGCGGCGTGACTCCACCAGAGGGCGGCAGGACACCAGAGCTCAGCTTCACAGTGCACGAGAAAGTGGAGGCAGGACGACCAGCTCTTGTGACCAGGCTTCATTTAGAAAGAGCGTCGCCTGCACAGGTGGAAATATGAGGTGTTTGAAAGGTTTTAGTTTTTAAAAACATTAAAGTCTAATAAATGTGGAAACCAGGAGATGATGGTCTTTTATCTTTCATTATCTACACTCTATCTAAACTCTCTTTTCCCACTCCCAAAGACGAGCACACAGCAGATGCAGTCAAAGCAGAATTGATTTATTCATCATCAGGTATTTTTCAGCTTCAGGGTGAGAAAAGGCCAAAACAAGAAACAAATTTATCCTTTATACACTTACAGATTTTCACTTTGTCATTATGGGGTGTTGAGCACATTTAACTTGCTTTTTCATCCTCAGACACACATTTCATCATCATGTAAAACAGTTCTGGAAGTAAACCCAGAAATCAATAAAACAAACCTCAAACAAGCAAACAACAACAAAACAGAACAAACTATGAATCATCATCAATAAAAGTGATTATGACAAAGACAGTAATGAGAGGAGAGATCTGAAACATCAGGAAAACATTCTGTGCAGCTCCACAGTGACAGTAAGACGACTAAAACCAGCAGATGCAGTGAAAATAAAAGACAGTGAAGGTGAAACCAGCAGGAAACGTTCTCATCAGTGATCATGGAGTCAGATATTTGGAGCAGGTTTACTTCTTTAAACTCTTCTTAGCAGCTGCCTTGCCTGGGCCTCCAGCCACAGGAGAATCTGCCCCGGCTCGGTCTCCTGGAGAAGTTTTGTTTTCTTCAAACACAAAATTGATGCCAAGGTTCCTTCACTTCTTCTCCAGGCTGCTCATTCATTTGATCAAAAAACACATCAGCCACATTTTCTCTGGTCAGCCTGCCCTCTTGGATCAAGTGCTCACATATTTTAATCTGTAAGGTTCTTTTGTTGTCACCACTCGTGGTGCGGATGTCGTACTCTCTAGACAACATTAACAATTCTTGTTTTCTGAGTCTCTCAAGTTTTTCTGCAGTAGGATTGTTCCTACAGTCTTCGAATGAACGCCTCTTATCCAACATCTCGCCTAAAAAAGTGCCAACCAGAGGAAGAGACTACTTACCAAACCTGGTGGGAGAGAGACTGAACAGAGGAGTAGCGTCCTATTTATCGAGCTACAGCTGCTCCTCCTTGTTTTGCATCTCCACCCCCTTCTGGGGTGAACCATCATCACGGGTCCACACACACCTGAAACTGATTAAGTTCGAGCTTCACTCTTCCTTCATTTTGCTGTTTGCATAAATAATCCTGACAATAACACTTTAAATGACACATTTGATGAACTTAACACTGAAGTGAGGTGAATTCTACCAGTCTGGGTGAATACTGGACTCTGATTGGCTGCAGGGTGTCCATTAAAATGTGATACAGGACAGCTGCTAAGTTTGTAAGCTGTTCTCCTGCTGCCGTAGTTTATCAGACAGGAAATGAAAAACAGAAGAACAACATCATGGAGAGTTTCACACTGACTGAAAGAAACACACATCCCCAAAATACACATCTTATCAAGGACCTGCAGGATCTCGCTGGTCACTGCTGGCGAGCTTTCAGGTTTTAATCTGAATCATCGTTGGACACCAACATGTTTGCAAGTACATCAGCCAGAGCAGCTGCTGTGTCAGAAGAGTCAGAGGTAGGAGCAGCTGCCCCACCTTGGCCTTCAGCCACAGTCGAAGCTGCCTCACCTCGGCCTCCAGCCACAGTAGAAGCTTCCCCGGCTCGGTCTCCAGCCGCAGTAGAAGCTGCCCCGACTTGGCCTCCAGCCACAGTAGACGCTTCCCCGGCTCGGTCTCCAGCCACGGTAGAAGCTTCCCTGGCTCGGTCTCCAGCCACAGGAGAAGCTTCCCCGGCTCGGTCTCCAGCCGCAGTAGAAGCTTCCCCACCTCGGCCTCCAGCCACAGTAAAAGCTTCCCCACCTCGGCCTACAGCCACAGGAGAAGCTTCCCCGGCTCGGTCTCCAGCCACAGGAGCAGCTGCCCCACCTCGGTATCCAGCCACAGGAGCAGTTATGTTTACTTCAAACACAACATTGATGCCAGGCTCCTTCACTTCTTTAAACTGCTTGATTGTTGGATTAGTTGCAGCTGCCCCACCTCGATCTCCAGCCACAGGAGCAGCTGCCCCACCTCGGTCTCCAGCCACAGGAGCAGTTGCACCACCTCGATCTCCAGCCACAGGAGCAGCTGCCCCACCTCGATCTCCAGCCACAGGAGCAGCTGCTCCACCTTGGTTTCCAGCCACAGGAGCAGTTATGTTTACTTTAAACACAACATTGATGCCAGGCTCCTTCGCTTCTTCTTTATGCTGTTTGATTGTTTGATTATTTGAAGCTGCCTTGCGTCGGCCTCCAGCCACAGGAGAAGCTGCCCCGCCTTGGTCTCCAGCCACAGGAGAATCTGCCCCGGCTAGGTCTTCAGCCACAGGAGAATCTGCCTTGCGTCGGTCTCCAGCCACTGGAGAATCTGCTTCAAGCTGCTCGAGTATTTGATCAAAAAACACATCAGCCACATTTTCTCTGGTCAGCCTGCCCTCTTGGATCAAGTGCTCACATATTTTAATCTGTAAGGTTCTTTTGTTGTCACCACACGTGGTGCGGATGTCGTACTCTCTAGTCAACATTAACAATTCTTGTTTTCTGAGTCTCTCAAGTTTTTCTGCAGTCGGATTGTTCCTAAAGTCTTCGAATGAACGCCTCTTATCCAACATCTTGCCAAAGAAAAGTGCCAACCAGAGGAACAGACTACTAGCCTCTTATTTATCGAGCTACAGCTGCTCCTCCTTGTTTTGCATCTCCACCCCCTTCTGGGGTGAATCATCCTCATGTATTGGGGTGTCCTGGTTATGTCGGTCCACACGCACCTTTATGCTGTTTGCATAAATAATCCTGACAATAATACTTTAAATGACACATTCGACATTTGAAAAACTTAAGACTGAACTGAGGTGAATTCTACCAGTCTGGGTGAATACTGGACTCTGATTGGCTGCAGGGTGTCCATTAAAAGGTGATACAGGACAGCTGCTAAATTTGTAAGCTGTTCTGCTGCTGCCGTAGTTTATCAGACAGGAAATGCAAAACAGACTGATGGACGTCATGCAGAGTTTAACACAGACGGAAAGAAACACATGATCTGTTTCCCAAGAATTAAACCCCCAAACTATACGTCTTATCAAGGACCTGCAGGATCTCGCCAGTCACTGCTGGCGAGCTTTCAGGTTTTAATCTGAATCATCGTTGGACACCGACATGTTTGCAAGTGTATCAGCCAGAGCAGCTGCTGTGTCAGAAGAGTCAGAAGCACCAGAAGCTGTCCCACCTCGGCCTCCAGGAGAAGTTATATTTACTTGAAACACAACATTGATGCCAAACTCCTAAGCTTCTCCTTCTAGCTGCTCGATCATTTGATCAAAAAACACATCAGCCACATTTTCTCTGGTCAGTGTGTCCTGTTGGACACACTGGGACGAGTTGGACGAGTGCTGACATGTTTTAATCAGTAAGGATCTTTTGCTGTCACCACTGATGTCGGAGACGTGCTTCTCTTCAGCCAACCTTCACTATTTGTCTCTTCTGAGGCTCAAGTTGTGGCGACGTATCCTCCTGCTTTGTGTTTCCTCTTCAGCTTGAACTGCACATTTGGATGTTTTCGCCTCCTCGCTGTGTTTTTTTGGCCCCGTAAAGCTCTTTGATTGGCGGCGTGACTCCACCAGAGGGCGGCAGGACACCAGAGCTCAGCTTCACAGTGCACGAGAAAGTGGAGGCAGGACGACCAGCTCTTGTGACCAGGCTTCATTTAGAAAGAGCGTCGCCTGCACAGGTGGAAATATGAGGTGTTTGAAAGGTTTTAGTTTTTAAAAACATTAAAGTTTAATAAATGTGGAAACCAGGAGATTATGGTGTTTTATCTTTCATTATCTACACTCCTCTCTTTTCCCCCTCCCAAAGACGAGCACACAGCAGATGCAGTCAAAGCAGAACTGATTTATTCATCATCAGGTATTTTTCAGCTTCAGGGTGAGAAAAGGCCAAAACAAGAAACAAATTTATCCTTTAATACACTTGCAGATTTTCACTTTGTCATTATGGGGTGTTGAGCACATTTAACTTGCTTTTTCATCCTCAGACACACATTTCATCATCATGTAAAACAGTTCTGGAAGTAAACCCAGAAATCAATAAAACAAACCTCAAACAACAACAAAACAGAACAAACTATGAATCATCATCAATAAAAGTGATTATGACAAAGACAGTAATGAGAGGAGAGATCTGAAACATCAGGAAAACATTCTGTGCAGCTCCACAGTGACAGTAAGACGACTAAAACCAGCAGATGCAGTGAAAATAAAAGACAGTGAAGGTGAAACCAGCAGGAAACGTTCTCATCAGTGATCATGGAGTCAGATATTTGGAGCAGGTTTACTTCTTTAAACTCTTCTGAGCAGCTGTTGTTCTAATGTGTTACAGCAAACCGAGCAGGCTGCTCTGCTGCTGCTGCCGTAGTTTATCAGACAGGAAGTGAAACACAGACTGATGATGACCGACTATCATGGGAACAAAGAGGGGGAAAGATAAATGTAGTGCCTGTTTCCAGAGGACACTTGAACCCAACCTATGATAAACACACACACCTGATGGACGTCATGCAGAGTTTCACACCGACAGAAAGAAACACACATCCTGTTTCCCAAAAATTAAACCCCCAAACTACACGTCGTATCAAGGACCTGCAGGATCTCGCCAGTCACTGCTGGCGAGCTTTCAGGTTTTAATCTGAATCATCGTTGGACACCGACATGTTTGCAAATGAATCAGCCAGAGCAGTCAGATTGTTCCTACAGTCTTCGAATGAACGCCTCTTATCCAACATCTCGCCTAAAAAAGTGCCAACCAGAGGATCAGCCAGAGCAGCTGCTGTGTCTGAAGAGTCAGAAGCAGGAGCAGCTGCCCCGCCTCGGCCTCCAGCCACAGGAGAAGCTGCCCCGGCTCGGCCTCCAGCCACAGTAGAAGCTGCCCCGGCTCGGCCTCCAGCCATAGTAGAAGCTGCCCCACCTCGGTCTTCAGCCAAAGTAGAAGCTTGCCCGGCTCAGTCTCCAGCCACAGTAGAAGCTTCCCTGGCTCGGTCTCCAGCCACAGTAGAAGCTTCCCCACCTCGGCCTCCAGCCACAAGAGTAGCTTCCCCGGCTCGGTCTCCAGCCACAGTAGACGCTGCCCCGGCTCGGTCACCAGCCACAGTAGAAGCTTCCCCGGCTCGGCCTCCAGCCACAGGAGAAGCTGCCCCGGCTAGGTCTCCAGCCACAGGAGAAGCTTCCCCGGCTCGGCCTCCAGCCACAGTAGACGCTTCCCCGGCTAGGTCTCCAGCCACAGGAGAAGCTTCCCCGGCTCGGCCTCCAGCCACAGTAGACGCTTCCCCGGCTCGGTCTCCAGCCACAGGAGAAGCTTCCCCGGCTCGGCCTCCAGCCACAGTAGACGCTTCCCCGGCTCGGTCTCCAGCCACAGGAGAAGCTTCCCCGGCTCGGCCTCCAGCCACAGTAGACGCTTCCCCGGCTCGGTCTCCAGCCACAGTAGAAGCTGCCCCGGCTCGGCCTCCAGCCACAGGAGAAGCTTCCCCGGCTCGGCCTCCAGCCACAGTAGACGCTTCCCCGGCTCGGTCTCCAGCCACAGGAGAAGCTTCCCCGGCTCGGCCTCCAGCCACAGTAGACGCTTCCCCGGCTCGGTCTCCAGCCACAGTAGAAGCTGCCCCGGCTCGGCCTCCAGCCACAGGAGAAGCTTCCCCGGCTCGGTCTCCAGCCACAGTAGAAGCTGCCCCCGCTAGGTCTCCAGCCACAGGAGAAGCTAGCCCGGCTCGGTCTCCAGCCACAGTAGAGGCTGCCCCCGCTAGGTCTCCAGCCACAGGAGCAGCTGCCCCGCCTTGGCTTCCAGGAGCAGCTGCCATGCCTCGGCCTCCAGCCACATCAGGAGGTGTTACGCTTATTTCAAACACAACATTGATGCCAAGGTTCCTCGTTTCTTCTTCAAGCTGCTCGAGTATTTGAGTAAAAAACACATCAGCCACAGAAGCTGCCCCGGCTCGGTCTCCAGCCACAGGAGAAGGTGCCCCCACTAGGTCTCCAGCCACAGGAGCAGCTGCCCCGCCTTTGCTTCCAGGAGCAGCAGCCATGCCTCGGCCTCCAGCCACATCAGGAGGTGTTACGCTTATTTCAAACACAACATTGATGCCAAGGTTCCTCGTTTCTTCTTCATGCTGCTCGAGTATTTGAGTAAAAAACACATCAGCCACATTTTCTCTGGTCAGCCTGCCCTCTTGGATCAAGTGCTCACATATTTTAATCTGTAAGGTTCTTTTGTTGTCACCACTCGTGGTGCGGATGTCGTACTCTCTAGTCAACATTAACAATTCTTGTTTTCTGAGTCTCTCAAGTTTTTCTGCAGTCGGATTGTTCCTAAAGTCTTCGAATGAACGCCTCTTATCCAACATCTTGCCAAAGAAAAGTGCCAACCAGAGGAACAGACTACTAGCCTCTTATTTATCGAGCTACAGCTGCTCCTCCTTGTTTTGCATCTCCACCCCCTTCTGGGGTGAATCATCCTCATGTATTGGGGTGTCCTGGTTATGTCGGTCCACACGCACCTTTATGCTGTTTGCATAAATAATCCTGACAATAACACTTTAAATGACACATTCGACATTTGAAAAACTTAAGACTGAACTGAGGTGAATTCTACCAGTCTGGGTGAATACTGGACTCTGATTGGCTGCAGGGTGTCCATTAAAAGGTGATACAGGACAGCTGCTAAATTTGTAAGCTGTTCTGCTGCTGCCGTAGTTTATCAGACAGGAAATGCAAAACAGACTGATGGACGTCATGCAGAGTTTAACACAGACGGAAAGAAACACATGATCTGTTTCCCAAGAATTAAACCCCCAAACTATACGTCTTATCAAGGACCTGCAGGATCTCGCCAGTCACTGCTGGCGAGCTTTCAGGCTTTAATCTGAATCATCGTTGGACACCGACATGTTTGCAAGTGTATCAGCCAGAGCAGCTGCTGTGTCAGAAGAGTCAGAAGCACCAGAAGCTGTCCCACCTCGGCCTCTAGGAGAAGTTATGTTTACTTGAAACACAACATTGATGCCAAACTCCTTCGCTTCTCCTTCAAGCTGCTCGATCATTTGATCAAAAAACACATCAGCCACATTTTCTCTGGTCAGTGTGTCCTGTTGGATCGAGTGCTGACATGTTTTAATCAGTAAGGATCTTTTGCTGTCACCACTGATGTCGGAGACGTGCTTCTCTTCAGCCAACCTTCACTATTTGTCTCTTCTGAGGCTCAAGTTGTGGCGACGTATCCTCCTGCTTTGTGTTTCCTCTTCAGCTTGAACTGCACATTTGGATGTTTTTCGCCTCCTCGCTGTGTTTTTTTGGCCCCGTAAAGCTCTTTGATTGGCGGCGTGACTCCACCAGAGGGCGGCAGGACACCAGAGCTCAGCTTCACAGTGCACGAGAAAGTGGAGGCAGGACGACCAGCTCTTGTGACCAGGCTTCATTTAGAAAGAGCGTCGCCTGCACAGGTGGAAATATGAGGTGTTTGAAAGGTTTTAGTTTTTAAAAACATTAAAGTTTAATAAATGTGGAAACCAGGAGATTATGGTGTTTTATCTTTCATTATCTACACTCCTCTCTTTTCCCCCTCCCAAAGACAAGCACACAGCAGATGCAGTCAAAGCAGAACTGATTTATTCATCATCAGGTATTTTTCAGCTTCAGGGTGAGAAAAGGCCAAAACAAGAAACAAATTTATCCTTTAATACACTTGCAGATTTTCACTTTGTCATTATGGGGTGTTGAGCACATTTAACTTGCTTTTTCATCCTCAGACACACATTTCATCATCATGTAAAACAGTTCTGGAAGTAAACCCAGAAATCAATAAAACAAACCTCAAACAAGCAAACAACAACAAAACAGAACAAACTATGAATCATCATCAATAAAAGTGATAATGACAAAGACAGTAATGAGAGGAGAGATCTGAAACATCAGGAAAACATTCTGTGCAGCTCCACAGTGACAGTAAGACGACTAAAACCAGCAGATGCAGTGAAAATAAAAGACAGTGAAGGTGAAACCAGCAGGAAACGTTCTCATCAGTGATCATGGAGTCAGATATTTGGAGCAGGTTTACTTCTTTAAACTCTTCTGAGCAGCTGTTGTTCTAATGTGTTACAGCAAACCGAGCAGGCTGCTCTGCTGCTGCTGCCGTAGTTTATCAGACAGGAAGTGAAACACAGACTGATGATGACCGACTATCATGGGAACAAAGAGGGGGAAAGATAAATGTAGTGCCTGTTTCCAGAGGACACTTGAACCCAACCTATGATAAACACACACACCTGATGGACGTCATGCAGAGTTTCACACCGACTGTTTCCCAAGAATTAAACCCCCAAACTACACGTCGTAACAAGGACCTGCAGGATCTTGCCGCTCACTGCTGGCGAGCTTTCAGGTTTAAATCTGAATCATCGTTGGACACCGACATGTTTCCAAGTGTATCAGCCAGATCAGCTTCTGTGTCTGAAGAGTCAGAAGCACCAGCAGCTGCCCCACCTCGGCCTCCAGCCACAGGAGAAGCTGCCCCGGCTTGGCCTCCAGCCACAGGAGAATCTGCCCCGCCTTGGCCTCCAGCCACAGGAGAAGCTGCCCCGCCTTGGTCTCCAGCCACAGGAGCAGCTGCTCCGCCTTGGCCTCCAGCCACAGGAGAAGCTGCCCCGCCTTGGCCTCCAGCCACAGGAGAAGCTGCCCCACCTTGGTCTCCAGCCACAGGAGCAGCTGCTCCACCTCGGTCTCCAGCCACAGGAGCAGTTATGTTTACTTTAAACACAACATTGATGCCAGGCTCCGTCGCTTCTTCTTCAAGCTGCTCGTTCATTTGATCAGGAAACCTAGCAGCCACATCTTCTCTGGTCAGCCTGCCCTCTTGGATCAAGTGCTGACATATTTTCTTCTGTAAGTCTCTTTTGTTCTCAGGACGGATGTTGTACTCTTTAGCCAACTTTACCAAGTCTTCTCTTCTGAGTCTCTCAAGATTTTCTGCAGTGGGATTCTTTCTAAAGTCTGAAAGCTTATCCATTGTCTCACCAAAGAAAAGTGCCAGGCAGAGGAACAGACTATTCACCAAACCTGGTGGGAGTTAGACTGAACAGAGGAGCAGCCTCCTATTTATTGAGCGACAAACTTCCAGCGTGAATCATCATCTGTGATGGGATGCCCGGAAACATCTGGAGCTGATTAAGTTCGAGCCTAACGCTTCCTTCATTTTGGTGTTTACATAAATAATCCTGATAATAATACTTTAAATGACACATTTGACGAATTTAAGACTGAACTGAGGTGAATTCTACCAGTCTGGGTGAATACTGGACTCTGATTGGCTGCAGGGTGTCCATTAAAAGATGATACAAGACAGCTGCTAAGTTTGTAAGCTGTTCTGCTGCTGCCGTAGTTAATCAGACAGGAAATGCAAAACAGACTGATGGACGTCATGCAGAGTTTAACACAGACGGAAAGAAACACACGATCTGTTTCCCAAGAATTAAACCCCCAAAATATACGTCTTATCAAGGACCTGCAGGATCTCGCCGGTCACTGCTGGCGAGCTTTCAGGTTTTAATCTGAATCATCGTTGGACACTGACATGTTTGCAAGTGTATCAGCCAGAGCAGCTGCTGTGTCAGAAGAGTCAGAAGCACCAGAAGCTGTCCCACCTCGGCCTCCAGGAGAAGTTATGTTTACTTGAAACACAACATTGATGCCAAACTCCTAAGCTTCTCCTTCAAGCTGCTCGATCATTTGATCAAAAAACACATCAGCCACATTTTCTCTGGTCAGTGTGTCCTGTTGGATCGAGTGCTGACATGTTTTAATCAGTAAGGATCTTTTGCTGTCACCACTGATGTCGGAGACGTGCTTCTCTTCAGCCAACCTTCACTATTCGTCTCTTCTGAGGCTCAAGTTGTGGCGACGTATCCTCCTGCTTTGTGTTTCCTCTTCAGCTTGAACTGCACATTTGGATGTTTTCGCCTCCTCGCTGTGTTTTTTTGGCCCCGTAAAGCTCTTTGATTGGCGGCGTGACTCCACCAGAGGGCGGCAGGACACCAGAGCTCAGCTTCACAGTGTTTACCTTTATTTTATTTTAATGAACACAGGCAGCACAGACACAACACGTGTGACCAAGAGATAAAGAAGGTAGGATACTATTGATAAGATCCCTCCAGTAATTAGACTGGCAACACCAATATTATTGAATTGTGAAATCTAGATATGACAGTAGTCTGTCTATGTGGGTTGAGCCAAAAGAAGCTTTTCAGAAAATAAAGCAGATTCAAATGTTTGGACTTTAAATATAGCCAGTTTTCAGTCTGCAAACCTGCAACATATAAGAAGAAGGAGGAACAAATAATAATGATGATGATTTTTAAATAAATACAAATAAATAAATAAAAATAAAATAAAATAAGGAGAAACAAATAATAATGATGACGATGATAATAATAATAACATTTAAATAAATAAAACACACAGCTCCAAAAGAATAAGAATAAACTTCAAACACAAAAGTAATAATGATAATGATACAAATAATACCACTACTAATAATAATAATACAAATAATACCACTACTAATAATAATAATACAAATAATACCACTACTAATAATAATATATAACAACATTTACACTCAGAGTGAGGAGCTGCATTATATAATGATAATAATAATAATTATAACAATAATAATAATAATAAGGTGAGTCCAGGGTCCTCTCCTCTCTGGTGAAACTGGGTACTGGGTGAAGTTGGACAGTGCCGTTGCCAAGGTGACATGGTTGAAGACAGAGATAGTGGATAGGCTGTGGATGACGTCACACGCCGAAGTTGGGTTGGCAGAAGGAGGAATGTAAACAGTTTTGCTGTTTGCATAAATAATGCTGATAATAATACTTATCTATCTATCTATGGCCGCACAAACGTAGCACGTGTGACAATACTATTAATAAGATCCCTCCAGTAATTAGACTGGCAACAGCAATATTATTGAAATGTGAAATCTAGACATGTATGGGTTGAGCCAGGAGGTGAAACTGTGGAGTTTTGCTTCGGTTTGTGAAATAATATTTAATTAGCTTTTCCATCACGGCACCACCGACAAACAACTGATCAGGATTTAAACACAAACACATGTAGGTCAAACTGTTGGTGGTTAGTAATCACATTAAGCTGTAGATCAGGAGGAGGAGGAGGGTGACACATCTCTGAGAGGAATTACTGTACATTTGTCTCTCTTTATGATCATTTTGTGTCTCTTTGTGGCTGTCCACCTCCTCCTCCTCCTCCTCTTCCTCCTCTGCGATCATTTCCTCGGTAACAAACATCATAATATTCATTCATATCCATCACAGTCCTCAGTTAGAAAAGTATCATTACTTATAACCTTAAGTTTCTTCTTCTTTACATTCATTTGTTCATGTTGTGCATGATCTTTGGTGGCTTGAATCCCTGCACTGCTCCATCCCACAAGCTGCTTTTTAATTTAATTAAGTAGGAATGCATTTGTTAGCTGCAGGTTGTAAGTACTCTTATCTGCATGGTCTACAGGAATACCACTGTGAGTTGGAAAAATCTGACTCAGCCTATCCAAATTAGACTAGCACAGACTCCTCTGGTCCCTGTTTGCACTCTCACACTTTAGAGTAACAAGCCTGTCCTCTGTAGTGTTGGACTCTCCTACCATACTGTGCCTCTGTCCTCTCCAAATGAAATGGGTGCGTTGTTTTCAAAGGGGTCCCATGTCCCCTTCGCCAAACACCTCTGCTTCCACTGTGTCCAGCCTGAAACTCTCACACAGTCTCTTTATCTCTGTTGTGAATTCTTCCGAATTTGTTCTGGGATGGACGATGCCGGCAGCAGTCTCTGTCACGTTTTGCGTTTTTGTGATCATTTTGTGTCTCTGTGATCATTTTGTGTCTCTGTGATCATTTTGTGTCTCTTTGTGATCATTTTGCATCTTTGTGATCATTTTGTGTCTCTTTGTGATCATTTTGCGTCTCTGTGATCATTTTGCATCTTTGTGATCATTTTGCATCTCTGTGATCATTTTGTGTCTTTGTGATCATTTTACGTCTCTCTGTGATCATTTTGCGTCTCTGTGATCATTTTGCGTCTCTTTGTGATCATTTTGTGTCTCTTTGTGATCATTTTGCATTTCTGTGATCATTTTGTGTCTCTTTGTGATCATTTTGTGTCTTTGTGATCATTTTGTGTCTCTGTGATCATTTTGCGTCTCTTTGTGATCATTTTGCGTCTCTGTGATCATTTTGTGTCTTTGTGATCATTTTGCGTCTCTTTGTGATCATTTTGTGTCTCTTTGTGATCATTTTGCATCTCTTTGTGATCATTTTGCGTCTCTGTGATCATTTTGTGTCTTTGTGATCATTTTGCGTCTCTTTGTGATCATTTTGTGTCTTTGTGATCATTTTGCGTCTCTTTGTGATCATTTTGCATCTCTTTGTGATCATTTTGTGTCTCTTAGTGATCATTTTGCGTCTCTGTGGTCATTTTGCGTCTCTGATCATTTTGTTTCTCTATGTGATCATTTTGTATCTCTTTGTAATCGTTTTGTGTCTCTGTGATCATTTTGTTTCTCTGTGTGATCATTTTGTGTCTCTTAGTGATCATTTTGTTTCTCTGTGATCATTTTGCGTCTCTGATCATTTTGTTTCTCTATGTGATCATTTTGTATCTCTTTGTAATCGTTTTGTGTCTCTGTGATCATTTTGTTTCTCTATGTGATCATTTTGCGTCTCTGTGATCATTTTGCGTCTCTGTGATCATTTTGTTTCTCTATGTGATAATTTTGCGTCTCTGTGATCATTTTGCGTCTCTGTGATCATTTTGTTTCTCTGTGATCATTTTGCGTCTCTGTGATCATTTTGTATCTCTGTGATCATTTTGTATCTCTTTGTAATCGTTTTGCGTCTCTATGATCATTTTGTGTCTCTATGATCATTTTGTGCCTCTGTATGTTCAAAGAATCATCATCTGCAGTCTGATACTAAAAAGTTCAAAATGAGCTTCACCTCAACCAACTCCAACACTAAAATCCTGCTTTTCCTTCAACAATGACAAACAATAATCTCACAGCAGTCACAGGAGACACTTTTCTGTCGTTTTTGGCATTTTTCCTCATCATCTTTTTAATGTAGTGGAGTAAAAACCACAATAGTTCCCTCTGAAGAAGCAGAAAGTGGATTAAAATGGAGATACTCAAGTACAGACTACCTAAAAATCAGTAAATGTACTTGTGCATTGTGACTGTGTCTCATGTTCCCAGCCTCTGCATCATCATCATCATCATCATCATCATCGTCGTCTTTGTCCCAGCAGAGGACAAACAGCATCAAATATTTACACCTTTCATCATGTTATCTCCATCGCTGTTCCTCGGCCTCATTAGCTCTCATTCATCCCGAGCGTCCCCGGCGCTGGTCGCCTGCGTCGATGTTTCCAGGCCGTGAAGCTGCTGTCTGATTCCTCAACACGCCGACAATGAGAGCTAATTTACAGCAAACCCAGACGCAGCAGGGGGGAGGCGTCGCATTCATCTTCGTCTCTGAAGCTTCATGGTCCGTAACTGTAACTGTAACAGCAGGCAGACCGAAAGAAACTGTGTCCCAGCACTTATTCTAACCATGAACTGAGTGAACCTCCATCCTGCTGATTGAAGCGTGAAATACCACGACAGCGAGGGCAAACTCCACTCATCACATGGGATATATGATATATATGTACTTAAAACTTATATTATATATGTTTATAATATTTTTAGACAACTCTTTTGATGAGGAACTGAAGCCGTTCTCTCTTTCTCTTCGCTTGCCTCAAAGCCAACCAGACTCCATTGACAAAACTAAGAATTTTACCCCCACAGAACACAGGAGTTGCTGGTCCGCTGCTGCCTCTGTTGGTTGGTTTGTTTGTGTTCTGGTGTGAGTTTGGTGTTTTCGGTGGTTAGTTTGAATCGAAACTAACGCAAAAGGTCGTTGATAGAGGCAGCAGTAGCACATTAGACGTCCCTGTGCTGCAAAGTAAAAAACCCTTGTTTTGTGAACAGAGTCTGGTGGCTCCAAACCTCATACAGCCGCGCGTAAAATGATCTAACGTCAAAGGGTAGAAACAGATCATTTAAAGCCTCTGAATGTGAACTCATGCACATGTTGAAGCTTAATAACAGAAGAAACCTGTGGAGCAGCCGTGTCCTCGTAGCTCTGCACTATACTCTCTTGTAATTAGAGGTGTTGGGTCATTAATCACATATTTGTTTTCCCTTGGAGATACATATTGCATGAGGTAGACTCTACAAACTCTAAAATGTAATTAAAGCACCAAAATAATCAACAGCATTGTCTTGTTTTACGCTCCGAACTCTCTGTCACTCCTCTTGGTTGAAGATGATTAATTTGTGGGCATGAAATGAAATGAAGTGACGGATGACGTGTGATTTGAACCGTGAATAAGGTTCTGCTGCTACAAAACTAAATGCAAAGCATCATTTTTTCCCTGAAGCTTCGTCCGCTGAGCATCCGAGGAGTTGTGCTGATTAATGATTCATGGTCTCTTTTTCAGTTTTATCAGAGGTGTTTGTTTTTTCCGTGTGTGTGTGTGTTTCTGTGTGTTCAGCCGAAGACGAGTTAATGAAGCTCTGCTCATGTTGGAAATGAGGAAACCTGCTCGTTAGCTGCAGTTAACTGGATTCGCTCGGCGCCTCTCGGTCCTGATTAGAGACGGGCCTGAGCATCAGTCGGAGAAATGATGATGCAACACAAGCTGCCAAACATCCTCTGCATCCTCAGTTCTTCTAAAGCCTGATGAAGTTTTTCCTCCTCTGGTTTCCTTTCAGCTCCTCGATGTCGCAGTGTTCTTCCACAGAGAGACACTGTAAGGCTCACACTGCTGCTGCTGTGAGAGACATTATTCTCAGAGTGTTATTCTAAGTGTGTGACAGCATCATGGAAAGGATCCCTACAGAGAGAGACCTGGAAGATCCTTTTGGTTTAACCACAAACAGCACACACACCAGACTGTTACATAAATCTGTGGTTCAGCTGTCAAAAGAACCGACAGGCAGCCTTAGATGTGTCTTATAGTGACCCAAGTGTCCCGTCCAGGGAACGGTGTGCACAAGCTGTACTTTTTCTTTTTCTCTTCTTACAAGAAATATCAAAATCTAATGGAAAATAATGGAAATATCACCAAACACTGAACCTGAAGGCCATTTCTAAGTGCATTTATTGTGTTCTATGCCAGTGGTCCTCAACCTCTTTGCAGAGCAAAAGCATTTTTGTGGCTTGTGGCTTACCGACATGACATGCATGTTTTGTCTTGGGATGCCGCCTATTAAGATTATTTCATTTCATTTTCGGTTCATTTCATGGACTCGGGTTTCTCACGGTGACTCACTCTAACTCATTGTGGGATCTGTTGTGTGGTGATGTTGTTAAATTGGATCAAATGAGACACTGAACCGCACCGTTCAGACACTGTAAGTGTGTGGAAGCTGACCCACTTTGGACTGAGCGGGACTCCGTCTGTAACGTGGAAAGAGAGTGCGCCTGGCCTCGTTTTCCCGTCACAGCTGGGAATACCTGCAGCGTCGTCCTTGGAATGATCTCCATCCGCCTCCAACGTCTTCTGGCCCAGCAGAACTGGGCTAATGAGGGGTCCCGGGTTGGGAATTCTGGGAAAGCAGGCACGAGCGTACGCCGTGCGGGTCCCTGGGCTCGCTCTCCTCCGGTGTGCTCGTCACTTGGTGGAGAAGCTGACGTGAATAAAACTAAACCCCCCCGAGCGCTCCTGTTGTGCTTTAAACTCTCTCCTGCAGCTGCTGAAATATTCAAGTTGACTCTGCAGCTCTGATGTCTCCTTTATGTTCTGGAGAAGCAGCAGCAGAGAAGAGATTAAGGTCTTGTGTCAGCGTGGATCAAAGATTAAAACAGTTCAGTTCACAGTCGGTAACGTCAAACAGGCGCTTCAGTACGTCTGTGAGTCCACGTGGCGTCATGTGGTGGCTGCACGTGTCTCACATGAAGCCGTGTTAATAAAAAACCGAGGCTCCATCCAGAGCTACAGGTACGACAGCTTCTGCAGCTCGCTCATTTGCAGCCACATAAAGAAAAAGCGAAAACACATCCCTGTTATCCAGAAAAAGCCTCCGACGCTCGGAGAAACTCTCTGTGTGGGCCGATTGGAGCTAAATGTACTCGGGGAGCTTGTTTTAAAAGCAGAGCGGTCGTCCCACATCCTCAGTCCTGTCTGTCCTGAACAGTAAACCTGAGTTAGTTCCAGCCTGATTAGACATTCAGTGAGATTATCAGATCACAGGCCAATCACTAAATCAAATGTGGTACAAGGAATGAAGGTGTATAAAAGGTAATATTTATTCTCCACAGTGCAGATCATAAAATCAGTCCTATTCATCCACACGGGGTCAAATTACGTATGTTGTCAATACCTCATGCACAAGAGCCCGACAGACGAGGGGTGAACATCACTGCATGCTTAAAGTGCCACTGCAATCAATTCACACGTGATTATAAAGGATCAATAAAGTATTTCTATCTCTCTATCTATAACCAGCACAGCGAAGTCAGGTCTCAGTACTACTAGGGATTAGAGTTAGTTAGATCCTAAAGTGAGTAAACACACCATCTCATCTACGTCTCCACACTGTACGTCCTCGTTTATTGTATTTTTATTTGGTCTCGGCTGCTGTAAAATGTAAATTCTAATCAATAAAGTCTAATCTAATCTAATCTAAAGGAAGTTAGTCTGCTCTCACAGGTCTTCGGACAAACTAAAACAAATCCTATTAAATGAAACTAAAGAGGATGAGCAGTCGCTGTAAAAACACAAACAATAGAAACACAATTAAAGACTAAATAACGGATTAAACGCACCCAAAGCAGAATTTTTAATAAACATCCTTAAAAACCGCAGACCTGCTCTCACTTACTGCTCAGTGTTCAGACCCTCGGCAGGGCCCGAGCCGCAGGTTGGGAGTCACAGAGGACTTTTTTACTGCTTTTACTTGTAAAACCTTTGGTGCTACATTTATATTTCCTCCTCAGATGCATTAGTATTTGACTGGAAGCTGCTGCAGGCTCTCTGATGTGGTTCCCTGGATGTGAGGCTGAGGGTCTGTCTTTTGTTACGGCGGAGCTTCATCAGGGCTGCGGAGGAAGAGGAAACACCGGAGGGCATTAAAACAGCTGAGAGGTAAACTGTTATGACAAGCGGAGACTCTGATCATCGGAGGACGCTTTGAGTCGACGCACACGCTTCGTGTTATAACCTGGAGGAGCTGCATGTTTCAACAAGTGCAAAACACGACGGCTCCGTTTTACGGCTCAGGCTGTTTAACTGGACCCACAGTTTTCGGCTTCACGACCAGAAAGCATGACCAAAGAAAAAGAATTTGTATTTATATGTTGAAGGTTTTTTTGGATCATTCATTGTTAGTCATATATATATATATTACTTTTTTTGATTGTTAATAATTTGAAATACACTACTCACCAAAAGTTCGGGATATTCGACTTTCAGGTGAAATTCATGGAAAATGTAAAAAGTTACTGCTACAGTGATATTATATCATGAAAGTAGGGCATTTAAATAGCAGCATGCACTGGTGATTTCTTCATCTTAAACAGTTTATTTGAAGAAAGTCTAACAACAGTGGTAGGTATACCACAACAAAACATTTCAGTGTCTCAGTAAATTGGGACGTGGCCAAAGGACGTCCACTCCTCTCCTTTCTGTGACTCTTCCAGTCTCTGTATCACTGTTCCAACCTCCTGATGACACTCTGTGACCCTCTAAGCTCAGTGAACACCTCCGTCTGAGGACTTCCTGTTTGAAGCCTCCAGTGTTGAGGTGCTGCTGATCAACTGTTAGGTGTCGTCTTGGTCTCATGATGTCAGAATGTGAACAGCAGGATGAGGAGGACTGTTTAAATACCAATTCTAACTGAAGCAGGAAATGTATTGGTGGATTCAGGGATCAAACCTGTTGTGAATGTTGCTGTTAAGCTTCTTGTTAGAGAACAGCAGCTGGTGCAGAAAGTACTGAGACACTGAACAGTTGGACATTCAAAAGTTTAGAGAAGGTCACATTAAGTTCACCTGGAAAGGTGAGAAAGCATTCTCAATATTTAGAGAATGTGCTTCATGTTTGTGCCGTGTGTCTAATCTCTACCCAACCTTCAGCAACCCACATGGAAAAGTTGATCTCACAAGCCAGAAATCCCCCCTCTTGACAAAAGAAGCCAAAGGAAACGCTCCGGTTTCAGCTGATGACACAGCAGGATGCCTGTTGAGGGTTCAGACTGGGTTAAAAACTGAGTCAAAGGAGCCAAATTCTGCTTTTGGGTTCATTTTTGCACTTGAGGGCCCTACTAGACCTATGTTTTTTTTATAAAACTTCAAAAAGATAAAGTAATTTCAACATACTGTGTAAACTGCATGCTGCCCGTTCATGCCTCTTTCTGAACCAAAGACTGAAGATAAGAAGTGGACGTAGCTGCCGAGACGTCTGGCCCTCGCAAAGAAAGTAGTCCCAGTAAAATAACATCACACGCACACAGCAGAGGTTTGAAAATGAATCCTCTGGTACTTCACCTCCTCAGATGGAGGAGGACGGGAAACACTGTTGTTGTCCGACCTTCGTCATCTTGTTAGCAGAGCTAGCGTTAGCCGCGTAGCAACGGCTCCACAGATCCCTGCGCACGACGTCACAAGTGAAGCCAAATCTAAAACAAAGGGTTTTTACACATTTATTAAAAGATGGCGCAGAAGAGAAGGGGAGGGGACGGTCTTTTTTCATAGTTTGAGCGTGTCTGGAGACACCAGGGACAAAAACATAATAGGTCTCCTTTAAGGTTACGTCCCCTCCAAGTACTGTAAACATGCATGTGTGGGTGTGTGTTCATCAGATTATCTCGGATTAAACGTGTTGGACTTCAGCCTGTTTGAGCAAACAGCCTTTTCTCTGCTTTAATTACCAACCACATCCATCACCATACTGCTGTCTTCAAACCTGTATTATCATATTAACCCTCAGCTGGCGGGTTCTTCCTCTCCAGTGACCGCCAGCATGACTCACAGCTAAGAAATGAAAACAATTAGTGTTGCCGCTGTAAAAAGGCCTGTGAGATAAAAGGAGAACATGAAGAGATGGAGCAGCATAGTGGGGGGGAAAAATAAAAAAAGCTTCTCTGGGGAGCTGCACAAGGCTTGAGGGGATAACAGGCCTGTGTAGACAGCGTTAAGTAGGACACAAGAGTTTTTGGTGAAGCTCAGAGCAGAAGAAGTTGTGATTGGTGGACCTCAGAGTAAATACAGAGTCTGTTTGCCACATGTGTGAAGCCTGCAGCCTCTACAGGTGAGATCAGGCTCGTTTTAAATGAAAAACCACTTTGTTTTAATCCGTCACGGCGCTTTCACGGCTGTCGAACTGTTTAAATTGTCTAAATTACATGTTGTAAGGCGGTGATGTCGGCTTCTGGCCTGGTTTGTCCCACGTGGCTTCACTCTTTTGACCGATGACTATGCTCTTTACCTGTGCATCCGCAGGAAAACATCAATCAAAGCCACCGATTGGACATTAGACTGCTGCAAGAGCTGAAAGGGGACCTTTTTACTTTAAATCTGTGAGGCAAGGCAGACCTCCAGTTCCACCGCAGGTACATCAGATGGCTTCCTGCCTGACTTGCCTTCACAGCTGACCTGAATTCACCGTTTGACGCCTCTGGCTACACAGCCAGAAAAAAAAAACTGGAACATCACATTTGCATTTTAGTCATTTAAAGGGGAAAAAGACGAGGTCTTATCCAGAGAGACGTCACAGCGAGGACAGCGTCAGAAGAAAACTTCAGCTGATGGGAGGTCAATGCAGAGGAAGCAAGACTGAATATTTAACATTTAAAGTCACACAGGACTGAGATTTAGTCTAATTTTTGCTTTAAAAAGTGACACAAATACCAGGAAACACTTGAAAGAACTGAATCCGGCTCCTCAAATATCCCAGATTCTGCTCATTTGGAAGGTCAGGCTTGTATTTGGAGGTTTACATGGTTTGACACGCAGACATGGCGGCCTGATGGAGGTCACGTGATCAGCAGATCCCCTTGTGACATCATAAAGGGAGCCGAATCTAGACGGAGCATTTTAACGAGAGATGGAGCAGAAACAGAGAGAGGACGGTCTTTACTTGGAGTTTGGGGGTTTGTAGGCACATTTATTTTTACTGACACATGTCCCAGGAACTGGCGGCCCGAAGAACAAGTTCCCAGCTCCATTATTTATTTATTTTTACAGCATTTTTTGTTAACGATTCCCTAATTTTTCACTAATTTTAGAGCCTTTTTATTGGGTCCTACCATTGTTTTTTATGAGACGTTGTACAGGGGAAAATAAAAGAAGAGCGCTTCAGTATATTTTTTTATCTGGTGTATTATATCGAGTAAAATATTATTGATGGTGTTACTATTATACCACAGTGATATAGTATAGAATAGTTCCTTCATTAATCCTTCACAGGAAATTGCTTTGTTACGGCAGCAGTACAGACAGACAGACACTTAAGGCACAAAAACAATAGTAAAAAAGGAAAAAATATATATAAAATATGTACAATCTAAAATAGAATCATATAACATAAGACTAGAACACAATATAAAGAATTTTAAAAAACTATCTTGTGCAACAGGAACCAGTTTGGGCCTCCTGAAGTCCACAACCAGCCCCTCGGTCAGGTTGGTGTTCTTGGGTTAACTAGAGCGGACGCTTAGATAAATAAATACACAAACACACACACACACACACACAACCTTTGATTCCCACAACAGCCTCCTGGTGGACTAATGTTGGAGTCGACCAGAGAAAGACCAGCAAAGAGCAAATCTCTGCTCTGGCTACCTGACGGTGTTGTGCAGGACTAAACCGGCTGAACCCACGATGCAGACACAGAACTATTGGGTGGTTGGAGACAGATGGGTTTATTTACACCAACGGAGAGGAGCAAGGACGGGGGAAAGGGGGCTAGTGGGAAGCAGGACCTGGGTGGGGACCAGGGAAGACAGACTGGGGGAGCAGGGAGCAGGACCAGGACGGAGACTGAGGGAGAGCAGACGGGAGAGGGAGACAAAAACCAGAACCAGGACAGAGAGCAAACACGAGCAAAATCACAAGAAGTCTTGGAGAAAGGAGCCTGAAGTGGGACAAGTGCTGCAACAGTCTGGCAGAGAGTGGTGATCTGGGCTTATGTAGGCAGGGAGGGGGGGGGGGGGCGGTCTGATTGGTGATGGGTGTCAGGTGTGTGTGAATTGCAGGTGCGTGGGCGGAGCGACCTGCAGTAACCTCTGCTCAGGTGGCAGGTGGAGGGAGTTTAGGACTCATCTTAAGATTCAGCTGTTGGACGGCAGATCACTAAATGTTCTCGACCCCAGCGACGTGTCGAACGTGGTTTTCAGCACAGAGAAACTGCTGCGTGCCAGCCGCCATGTTGGGGAGGTCGGGATCATGATGCTGCTTAACATGATGCTGCTTATTTATTAGAACTAAACTCAGTGAGTGGAGGCAGATCTAATCAGCTCTAAACCAACTAAACCGTCCACATAACTCCTGCTGGGACGTTCAGGTTCAGATCTATTGTACTATGGTTTAACCGTGATGTAGAAACACTAAAGAGACTTTAGGAGGAAGCTTTTAATCCCCAGGTTTTCATCCGTTCGGTGCAGTGAAACATCACAACAACAGAAATGTGCAGGTTTCTGTTTCTGCACGCCGTCAGACAGGAAGAGATTTGTCTGCCGGCTTAGTGTCAAATAATAATAATGATATTATTCGTCTGTGAAGCACGTTTGTTCACGTCGATATGAAAGCAAAGCAAAAATAGACCTGGATGTTTCCCTCAGGTGAAACTACTCTGACTTCACCTCTGCCTTTTTGTCCTGGTGTTGTTCCAGCCTGGTTTGTTGATCACAGATAAAAGACATTTAAAGCCCTGGACTCGTGTGCTGGCAGCCATAAAGGAATTAATTTGGTTTTAAATACACCTTTTCTAGTTTCTACGTATGTCCAGGGCCCCCTGAATGCATCATGTTGGAGGAAATGTCTGGAAACTATTAAAGACGAAGCGGCCGGTCTGTCAGATCCTCTGTTATTCCTGCGGGCAGCTATTTCAGATACTCTCATTGATTGCCAAGAAGAAAAGTAACACACCAAACTCCATTGACAAAAACAGTAATTTTACCTCACAGAGAACAGGATTTGCTTGTTTACCGCTGCCTCAATCAGTGAGTTTGTTTATGTTATTATGTGTTGTACAAATATCCTGGTGGATCCAAACTAAGCCTTTAAAACACCAAAGTCACACAATGGGACAAACAAACTAACTGATCTTGATCAACAGTAGGCCTGCAACTCCCACATAAAATCCTTGTTTTTGTGAATGTAGTCTGGTGTGTGTGCTGTTTGTGGTTAAACCAAAAGGATCTTCCAGGTCTCTCTCTGTAGGGATCCTTTCCATGATGCTGTCACACACTTAGAATAACACTCTGAGCTCAAGCTGGAGATGTTTTACTAACCTGAAGTCACAACTAGATCATCTTTGCTCCAGATTTATCTACAGAAAATGAAAGAGCAGCGTGAAAAGCAGCTGTTTGACACGTGTGTGTGTGTGTGTGTGTGTGTGTGTGTGTGTGTGAAAGTGCAGAGAGAAAAGTGTAAATGAGGTTTTTTGGCGCTCAGCAGAGAGGAAGAGAGCGTGCTGCATAAGGAAAGGTTGTGTTATATAATTACACACACACACACAGCTTGGAGCGGTGAAATGCCACCGAATGGATGTTGTCACAGTTTTTTTTATGACCTTTCGTCGTCGACTTGAGGTGAAACAAAACTGTGAAACAAATCAGCGTTAACGAGACTGAAAACAGACGTTCCCATCTCACCTCTGTGTGTGTGTGTGCATTTGTGACTGATTTAATATTTAATATTTTTATAATGACGTCTCTCTTTTTTGAATTATGATGTTAAAGTTAAACATGAATTATGACAACAGTGGAGTTTATGGCCACAGAGGAAATAAAATGTCTTTACTCTGGAAAAAGCTTTATCCTTAAATTCCAACTTTACTATTACAACCTTTTTATATTATGGCCACTTAATTCGTGAAATATTGTGACTTTTATCATTTTCCTCGTAATATCATTATTATTATTTTTTAAATTTGGCAACTTAATACATTTTTCGTGTAAAATTACATTCTTACATACTTTTCCGTCTTTTCTAACTTCATTTTCTAAATATTCTGTATTTTTCGCAAAAAAAATAAATGATTTCCTTTTTCCTAACTGTGGCACTGACGCTCATTTGATGCTCTTGAAAATAAAATTGGAAAAGTAAAAGTAAAATAGTAAATAAATGTAATAAATATAAAAATACATTTAAAAAGAGGGTGAATCACATTTAGCTGCGAGAGTTTTACCTAAAAATAAAGTTGTAGGCAAAAACAAAAAGACAAAAAGCTGGTCACCACAATATAAACCATCCATATTTTTTACATAAATATACAAACATGTTTGGTTACGTCATGATTTGAGGAAGCGACAGATACAACGACATGTTTTTTTTAATGCTCCACTTCTTTTCTATCGGCTTTTGCTTCAAGTTCTGGTGAAATTTCAGAAAGTACCTGATAACAAATGTGCACACAAGCAGCCTGTGTGGAGGCAGAAAAACATGGTGGCAGGTCAGTGTTTTTATTCTGGCCTTCGGGACATCACGGTGATATTTGAAAAGAGCGCACAGGAGAAAGCACTTTACCGCATGGCTGAGTCGCCGCGTGATGACGGGAACTACAGAAGAGAGCGAAGACGCACCGAGGTACCGCGGCCAAAACAGCCTGTGGGGGTTTAATCCGACTCCTCTCTGCTCCGAGATAACGTTTGTTCTCTTTTTTCAGGATGGAAATGCAGCAGGAGTGCAGGAAGAGTTGTTTTGATAGCACACACGGAGCTGTGCATTGTGGGAAACACAGTCCCAGAATGCTTTGACTGAATTACGTTTACTTCTATGGATTTGTTTTAGATTTTCAGTCCAGTTACTCAAATTTCTTTTGCAGCATTGACACCAAAAATGGCTCCTTTTGCCTTTAACCCTTTAACGTCCTCACCGAGAAAAAAACAAAGACAAATGTAGTGTTTCCTTTTTTTTTTTTAATGAACAGACCCCACATATTTTATTTTAGATACTGGCCTCCACCAAACGGTTGAGATGTCGTAAGTGTGACATGACACACACTATAGACCTCCACTACACACTAACACACCAATCAACAGCCATAATAATAATAAGATCAACTGTAGAGCTGACAGCAGGACTGTGACTAATAATGATCAATAAGGTGACAGTGAAAAACATGACAATAGTTCATGTTGCTGATCGTCGGCCGCCAGAGGAGACGTCAAAGTCCCGCCCACGACGTCTGACTGACAGGTGATCTCAGGTAAAGAAAGGCCACAACAGTCGGCTCTCAGCAACAAACAGGAAGTCAGAATGAGCTGAAGAATTAAATCACAGAATCTAACCCAGCGTCCCTGAAACCACCTCTGACTGTCTGAGGTTCATGAACTCAGCACAGGATCCAGGACTACAGTTAATCTGGACTCCAGCGTGTAGCGGCTGAGTGAAGGAGGTCTGGACTCTGTGGAGGAGAGTCATGGTCTCAGAGACGCTGTAGAAGGACAGAACACCTGCTCTGTGGTCCAGGTACACCCCCACTCTGGAGGACCGAGGACCTGAGACGGGAGTTTGGACTCTGTTGTGATAAAACAGATAAATGTTTGTGCCACAAACCAACGTCCAAGATTTGTCATTGGATCCAAGTCTAGAGTCATTTGATCTCCCATCTCTCCTGATGCTCTTGTATGTGACGGCTACACCAAACCCCCACTCCCCTCTGATCTCCACCTCCCAGTAACAACGTCCAGTCAGACTCTCTCTGCTCAGGACCTGAGGCCTGTTAGTGAATCTGTCTGGATGATCAGAATAAGACTGTTGTTGTTTCACTCTTGTTACTTTTCTGTTCTCCTCAGACAATAACAGATTTCTATGAGCTGTGTTTGGATCCAGTGTGATCTGTTGAGCATATCTTAAGAATCCAGCTCTGGTCGTGGGCTCTGGTTGAGGCAGTGAAACGTCCACCTGAGTCACAGTCAGTGAGATGTTTGTCCAGTGGTCCCTCAGAGCGTCCTGTAGTTTCTCTCTGAGCTCTGACACAGCAGCCGTCACGTCCTCAAAGTGTCTCAGAGGACGGATGTTGATGCTGGATGAGTGTGTGTCCTCTCTGAGAGCTGGCAGTGATCTGTAGCTGTGGACAAACTGGCTGTGATCCTCTGTGTGTGAGAGCTCCTCCAGCTCAGCGTCCCTCCTCTTCAGCTCTCTGATCTCCTGCTCCAGCTCCTCCTGAAGCTCTTTGACTCGACTCACTTCGGCTTCCTGCTGGGATCTGACCTGCCGCTTCAGCTCAGAGCTCCTTCTCTCCATCAGACGGATCAGCTCGGTGAACGTCTCCTCGCCGTGCTCCACTGCTTCATCGGCAGAGCTGCAGATGTCCTCCACCTCCTGCTGGAGCTCCTTCAGGTCTTTCTCTCTGTCCTGGATCCTCTGCTGGATGTTCAGGCGACTCCTCTCCAGCTCTGTCTGCCTCTCAGTCCTCTCTGCTGCAGCTGACACTGTGTCGTGGCCTTTATGTTGGTCCACAGAGCAGAGATAACAGATACTCTGCTGATCGGTGCGGCAGAATATCTTCATCACCTCATCGTGACGAGAGCAGATGTTCTCCTGGAGCTTCCTGGACGGCTCCACCAGCTTGTGTTTCTTTAATGCAGCCACTTCATAGTGAGGCTGCAGGTGTTGCTCACAGTAAGACACCAGACAGACCAGACAGGACTTGAGGGCTTTCAGTTTCCTCCCAGTGCAGAAATCACAGGCCACATCTTCAGCTCCAGCGTAGCAGTGATCAGCAGGAGCAGCCTGGAGTCCCGTCTTCTTCAGCTCCTCCACTAAAGCTGCTAACATGGTGTTTTTCAGCAGGACAGGCCTCGGTGTGAACGTCTGCCTGCACTGAGGGCAGCTGTACATCCTCTTCTCATCCTCTCCATCCCAGTGGGCTCTAATACAGCTCATGCAGTAGTTGTGACCACAGGGAATCGTCACCGGATCCTTCAGTGGATCCAGACAGATCGAACAGGAGAAGGTTTCACGGTCCAGCTGGACTCCTTTCTGCGCCATTTCACCTCTCAGAGACTCAACGACTGTCTGAGTTTCACTTCCTCGTCACTGAAAACCGGTTTGATCTGGACTTGTTGGTCCCACCCATCTTCAGACTGAGAGCAGGAGGAAGAGGGAGGAGTTATCAAGCTCTGACTGACTCTGAACGAGGGAGGAAAGTTCAGACTGACAGCGCTGCTCCTCTTCCTCCAGTGAAAACCTGCTTCCCTTTGAAAACACTGCAGTCTTTAGTTTTAAAGGACTTCCTGCCTCCTCAGGCTCCATATTTCTCAAACTCTTCCTCATATTCTGCTCAGTTTACAGACCTCCACTACACACTAACTAACTGGCGCTAGTAGTTTTTGACAGGTAACTTGTGAAACCATGACGAGCTGCACGTTGAACAGTTGAGGTGTGAAGCAAACGCAGCTGTTTGAACCTTGACGTTTATTTCAAAGTAAAACCAGATGAATTATTCAGAGTGTACTGTCAAAATAAAATCATCAGAGAGAAACGCGTCTAACCATCGGCCTCTGAAAGCAGGACGGTCCCATTAAAGTGACCAATTCAACAGCCAGAGAGGAGTTTGCATCTTATTTCCCCTCTGCGAAGGTCAGAGTAGGGCTGCAGCTACCTTTGATTACTTCCATTATCATACAGCAGTATAATATTAATAAAGTGTCTATAAAACACCAGAAAACAGTAAAAGTGTTAAAATATTTGGCATTTTTCCATCACAAATGATCGTTCTATTAACAGAAAATGGTGTTAATTTGATTTCATTGGCTCAAATCCAAACTTTTACTGCAGTGCTACATGCATTCATGTTTATTTGGCTTTGTTTTGTCATTGTACCTTCATTCATTTCTTCTCAGAGAGAATAATTTGACTCATTTATTATCAAAAAACAGATTCATTTCCTGCTTTGAGCTTCACTACAGATGATGTATGTTGTGACAATGCCTTTAAAAAACACACTGATTTGAGTAATATCAGGAAAGAAATGTACATTTTAAATGTTAGAAATACACCAAATGACCACGACCTCTCAACCCGAACAGCAATAAACGAGTGGTCATTCAGTTCGATAACATTTGGAAAGTGTAGAGGAGCCACAAGATTAAATCACAAGAACCCTTTTCTCCTTTAGGTGTAATTATGGGGGATATAAAACAGACGAGCAGAAGGAACATTTCTGAACTTATTTCATATCAACTTTTTCCTAAAATACAGTCAGGACAGGTTCGTATAATCTAGGACAGGATTAGAACTGTTAAACTGTCTGAAACTCACATTCTTAATAACAAAAACAAGCTGTTTTAAATCAGCTGCTTGTGCCACAGGTGTTAATCAGACAGGCCACCATCTTGGAAATGGTCACCAGGTCACATGACTGCACCAGGAAGTTCAGTATCTGTCACTGAGGGACTTCTGGAGTTACATTCAGGGAGAAAAGCTGTAAAGGGACATTTCTAGAATATTTAAAAGGTGCGTGATACCTGTGTCACCGTGGGCTCTTCTGGGGGAGGGCTAACAGGAAGTTAGCGGAGGGCTAACAGGAAGTCAGCGGAGGGCTAGTGCGCCATGCTCCACGGGCCAGAAAGCCTGGAAGATCCTGGTACTTTTATACGGGGAAAATCAAACCTTTTTGACTTCCTGATCCACTGAGCAACTTTCACGGGAATGAACGGAGCCTCTAATGTTGTATTCAGGTCTCTGCAGACGTTCATGATGTTATCGCTCTTTTTTATTCAAGGACAACTTAAGACTGACATGAAATACAGGAGTGAGAAGAGTGTCCACAACGGAAACAACAACAAAACAAACACCTGGTGTGGGAGGAAAAGTTGTGCTCAGCAGCTGGAGTGTCAGTGCTTTGCTCATGAGCCCGTCAGGTCAAAGTCTCCTGGGTCTCCTGGATCTACCACCACAGCTCCTCTCCCCCGCTGCTCCGGGTGCTCGCCCTCTCCCGCCCGTGCAGCCTCAACATTTCCAGGACGCTCCGGGCGTAGGCGTCCCTCAGGTTCACGCCTCCTCCCACATTCCCGCCGCCGACCGAGCCGCGGGCCAACCTCTTCAGCATCTCCCCGTGCCGCATCGCCGCCTCCTTCATCTTCATGGTGAAGTAGCAGGCGGAGAAGCGCTCGTTGATGATGGCGATGGGGAGCGCCAGGATCAGGATCCCGGACAGGATGCAGAGGAAGGCCAGCACCTTCCCCACGGCCGTGTCGGGCCGGATGTCGCCGTAGCCGACCGTGGTCATGGAGGTGGTCGCCCACCACCAAGCCACCGGCACGCTGGTGAAGGTTGTGGCAGGAATGTCGTACTCCAGAGTGAAGACCACCGTGGCGAAGATGGAGATGCCGACGCCGAGGAAGAGGAGCAGGAGGCCGACCTCCTCGTAGCACTCGGCGATGGTCATACCCAGAGACTTGAGGCCTGGACAGAAATGAAGAATATTTAGCAACTCATCACGTCTCTGCTGAGTGTTTTCCAGATGATACCACCAGCAGAGGAATAAATGCAACCAGAGCGCTCTGGCCGTCTGTGTGGAGGAAGGAGGATGGATGAAGAGTAAGGCAGCTCTTCCAGTTTCCATCAACCCTCCAGGCGGCCGAAGGCTTCTAATTATTTCCAGACACTTAAAAATGATTGGGACGATCCATCACAGTGAACATGTAAATCAGGCCAGACTTAATTGTGTGCTAATGCATTTGTGGACAGAGGCTTTAATAAAAACTCTCTCCTTTGGTGCCTTAAAGTTTTGAGAAGCAGAATCTAAACAGCAAACTTTGTAATGTAATGAAAAAAAAAAAAATATATATATATATATATATATGTATATATATATATATGTATAGTTGGAAAACAGCACTCTGGGCCGATGTCTTTGCTTTTGCTTTTCCATTTATTTGTTTCACATTGTTTTGGAAACTCCTGTTTATGTTGACGGTCTGAATCAGATTGACGTTTATTGCAAAGTAGAGATTTGCCTTCTTATACTGCTGCATCATTAACATTTACAATACAGAACATGAGGAAACACAATAAAACAATATGCACTGTGGAAAAACCGAAGTCAAAGTCCTTTTATGAGTTCACATACTTGACCAACAAAAGCTGCTTCTGATTCTGATCTGCAGTCATCTGTCACGTCAAACCCACTGGGATGATCCAGCAGAGACTTGCAGGACTTAACGTAAAGTAACTTAAAGAAATCTTTAGGCCTCCTGTGGCGACGAGCTGCAGCTCAGCGTCCTCGCTGATTCAGGTTTGGGTGATTTTCACCCACGTGATTGTGGTTTGTGGTGTCTGGTATGTGCTTTTGGAGTACGGTTATGGTTGTGTTTATTGTGTCCATGTTTCTAACCAAACAATAGAGCTGTGATATTGATGAAAACCAGATGTTGAGCTAGGTGGTCAAAAAGTGACCAGAGAATTGGTTCAGGAGGAGACGAGGACAGAGACGGCAGATTCGGCTGGGGGTCACGCTGTCTGTACCTAGAATTGGCTTAACGTGTTCCATGGCGCCTGTTAGACAACTGACAACTGCACATCATCGGTAGAAGAGGTCACAACAGGTTCTCAGTGATGCCGGGAAACGTCACCGGACAGCGTTCACATGTCCGAGGAACCGGTGGCCCGAATAACAAGTTCCCAGCTCCATTATCTATTTATTTTTAAAGGCATTTTTTGTTAACGAAAAGGCCACTGATTGGCCAATCAGGGAGCGACTCGTTCACAAGAATCAAACCTGCCGTTTTTAAAACTGATCGGACGAAGCGAGCGTCGAGTTTCAACGCGGCGCAGCTGAACTCATGGTTTGGATTTTAGGAAGGTTTCTCTTCACAGGCGCGAGGAATGATGTCAACCATCTCCGCATGCTGGCGGTATTTTAGTATTGTGTGCAAGAAAGACTTCCATGTGGGAACAGCTCATCATCTCCTCTCCTCTTCCCCCTCATGTTCTCTTTCATTATTCATGAGTCGAGTCCAGGGATCATCATCCTTCCCAAACTCACCCAGATCAAAGCGCTCATATGTCCCAGTCTGACACGTTCACACACAAATATAACATATAATCACACACACACACAGTCAGCCGCTCTCCTCCCTCCGTCTCCAGAAGGAATTTGCCAAAATGTGACTCAATATTTATTTATTTTTTTACACTTCTTTGTCATCCTCAGAAAAACCTCCAGGCTGTAATCTCACAGCGGCAGCTTCCCACCACGGAGAATTTCAATTTATTTTCTCTCTCTCTCCGGCTGTTCACATCATGTCGGTGAAATCGCAAGCTGGCAGGACAGGAACACGTGGGGAGGGGAAGATGAACCGCAGCCGCAACAGCCGCACGTGAAACCGCTTTTTCTTTGTGGGTCATTGTAGCTGCACAGACCGTCTACGGCCGTCGTCCTCTACTTTAGCCGGTGGGTGTCTGCACTTTTAACCTTAAATACTTGAATACATGTTCTATTTATTTACTTTACAGCGTTGAAGTCATGTGATTTCCTGTCAACTGCGGAGGTCGGCCATCTTGTCTGCATCTAGGCACCCTTGGAGGCAGAGGTTTAAGCCACAGAAGAAGAAATACTGGTGGTGTTGCGCTTCGCTTTTTTACGTGGCGAGTTTTTAAACATATGTAATGGAGATAATCTATTATGTAATCCATCTTAATCTACCCATCCTTCCATCGTCTATACTATTCATCCTTAAGGGACCAATCTAAGACTCAAAGAGGTTTGTGGACGCCATTTTGAAGCCTCAAGTTCAGCTTCACCATCTTGGTTTTTTTGAACCGGAAGTGATGTTCGTCCCTCAAAGCCCTTCTCTGATTGGTCATTGAGCAGGTAGCCCTGCCCTAAAGCCCCCCCCCATTCCTGGTGTATCCTCCTCTAAATGGACCATCATTGACTACATGAACGTCCTGCTGTGCTGAAGAAGTATGTAGAAGTATGAAGCTGTAAACTAGAGACTGAGAGCAGAAACTTCCATCCAATCAGACTTCCCGTTTGGAGCCAATGGAGTCGCCCCCTGCTGGACATTAGAGAGGATGCAGCTTTAAGGCTTCACTGTTCAGGTCCACTTTAAATCGTCTACGGAGCCAATACCCAATCACAACCATCTGCACTCACACCTACAGGTAATTTGGAGTCACCAATTAACCTGCATGTATTTGGACTGTTGCCGTAGCACCCGGAGGAAACCCACAATCCCAGGTTCAAACCTGGATTCAAACCTGAAACCTTCTTGCTGTGAGGCAACAATGCACCACCTGCACCTACATTACCAAATATAGAGAAGTGCTGTTTTCTTAAAGCTTCTGTTCGGACGTGTTTACCTGTCGAGTGTCGTCCTAGTTTCAGCATACGGAGCGACCTGAGGAGTCGGAGGACCTGCACCACGCGGCCCATGTTCTCCAGCTCCGTGCTTCCTCCATGGAGGCTCTCCACCGCCAGCGTCACATAGAACGGTAGGATGGCCAGCAGGTCGATCACGTTAGGAATACTTCGACCAAAGCGGCACTTATCCCTCACGCAGAGAAACCGCAGTGCCAGCTCACCGGTGAACCACACCACGCACACGTACTCCAGGGCGTCGAACAGCAGCGGCGCTCCGACACCGACGCCGCTCACGCCGAAGTCTTCATCCAGGTCCAGCGAGATGAGCACCATGTTGATGACTGACAACACCACGAAGAAGACTGAGAGCGAGCCAAAGGTGCGAGCAGCCCGCGATGATTCTGGTTTCTCCAGGAGGTCCCACAGGCGGCGACGGAGAGCCGGGCAGGCGGCGCCCACAAAGTCCTCATCGTCATCCTCGGCCTCAAACTCGTGCTGCAAATCGAGGGTTTCCTTCTGCTCCTTGCGGCGGTAGTAACGCTCGCGGCAGCAGGGGTTGATGCGAAGCTCGTCGATGCCCCAGTATTCGATCTCCTGCAGGAAGGAGATCTCGCACAGCTCCTCGCTCACGTGCAGGTGACCCGTCCGGTAGTAGTTCATCACATACCTGTCGGCAGAAACACAGGCAGCACAGGAATCTGGGAGCGTTATTGTTATTGACAAAATAATGTCTTCCAGATGTGTGTTCGTGATCTTTTCAGCAGTTTTTGTGACTCTTTTGAGAGCCTGATCGTCAGGACACAGAAAGACACCAGGAGCTGCTGTGACGGGTTGACCTTCCTGGAGGTTCTGAGGAAGTAAGTAAAGTCTCTGTTGTGTTTGTTGAAACTGGACTGAACTTGAAACCCTGCTTCTTCTTGAAATCTACAACAACAAACTTCCTTAGTTTTCTTGGTCTCTCTGTGGGCAGATTCATCGCCCTACCACTGATCCATCAGCAAATTCAATAATTCAATAATCTATCTATCTATCTATCTATCTCAAGCCGCTTTCCATCCAGCTCTGAACCAAACTCTTTAATTTAGAGAGACTCAACAATTCAGGAATTCAACTTTAAGGATTCAGGAATCCCCACATGAGGACACAGATATTATTATAAGGAAACAGGAAGAACAGGAAGAAACAGGAAGAAACCTCTGACATATTACAGACCCTTACAGACCCCATTACAGTCTGAACAGATTATTAAAATGTGGGATATAAGGATTCTGTTGATGTATAGCAAATTAAAATGCTACAAGGAATGGCACTACAGCTTGTAAACATGTAAAGATGCGCTGTGGCTTGTTCTATGGTGGCTATTAAAGGGTTAATGTCTTTATGTGAACGCTCCATTTAGATTTGGCTCCTTTTATGATGTCATAAGGGGATCTGTTGATCATGTGACCTCCTCCAGGAACTCCAAATACAAGTACGAGCTTGGGACCATTAACCACATTTTGACCACATAACAATATTCTTAATTTGAGAGAAAGGAAAATTTCGATACAAGGCTTTTATTTTGAAGCTTTGGCGTCCGGATTGATTAGGATGTACTTGGGTCAATGTTTGGCAGAAATGTTTGACTTGGAAGAGATCACACATGCAGAAAAACGGCGCCACCTACTGGAAGGTCTGCGAGTTTCGGTCAAAGAAGAACTCGTTCTCCAGGAAGTCGGCGTCGTCGCAGAGCTCCAGCGCCGAGTCCCGGGTGCAGCGGGCCAGCTTGCCCAGCCGGGTCTCCGGGTAGGACGCCAGCAGCTCCTGCGACAGCACGTAGCGACTTCCCCCGACGTTGATGACGAAGAAGTCGAGCGGGTCTCGGGCGCAGGACGACGTCATCTCGCTGAAGAAAACGCTGGAGTCCAGAGACAGCGGGGAGGCGCCGTCGCTGCAGAGCTCTGCCGCCGCCACCGAGCTGGAGAGGACGCTCATGGTGGGGGAGGAGCTGGTGGAACAAAGACACCAGAACAAGAACTCCATTTGTGAATCCAGGGAACCTTAAAGGAACCCTAGAGGAGCCTAACAGGAACCTGAGAGGAACCCTAGAGGAGCCTAATAGGAACCTTAGAGGAACCCTAGAGGAGCCTAATAGGAACCTGAGAGGAGCCTGAGAGGAACCTTAAAGGAGCCCTAGAGGAACTTTAGAGGAACCTTAAAGGAGCCTTAGAGGAACCTTAAAGCAGCCTTAGAGCAGTGGTTCTCGAATGGGGGTACGTGTACCCCTGGGGGTGCTTGAAGGCACTCCAGGGGGTACGTGAGATTTAAAAAAAAAAAATTTTAAAATAGCATCAATTCAAAAATCCTTTATAAAATATATTTATTCAATAAATATTTCAATAAAATATGAGTGTAAGTTCATAAACTGAATTTTATATCAAGTAGGCTGTTCAATTTAATTACCCCAAACCCAGAGTCTCCCCCATACCAGGATGGTTTGACCCAACCTGGCACGTGCCACATGGCATCACCTGTCACCTGTCTTGACAAGGCAAACAATGTCGAGGTTAAAGCGTAGCAGCAAGTGCCAAAGAAGGCGAGACCAGAGGCGGCAACATTCAGACAGTATTCAGAAGAATATGTTTTAATGGCATTTACGTCCCACCCACCCGAGGCCCTGTGTTTTTTCTGTGGGGAGAAGTTAGCCAACAGTGGCATGAAGCCGGCACATCTTCAGGAGAGCCGGTTGGGCCTTGAATCACCGGGTTCATGAGTCCTGTGTCAGGTACTGAATCAGTCCAGGTCTCCATTAACCCGGATCCTATGAGTCCTCTTGGTGCTGCTGCTAAGTACACAATGCGAGTTAGCGGACTCACCGGAAACACCGCGGACTCAGGTGACTCAGGTGATCCGGTTCACTGACTTCACTCCAGCCAGTGAATCTAAGTAATAAGTTAAATAAGCAATAAACAAGTGGTTAACTGATGTTCGTTATTGTAAGCAAAACAACAAACTATAGTTATATTATTAGTGTAATTGTTAGACAACAGACTAAAATGCTTACAGACGTATTTACATATTTATCTACATATTTTAATTTTGGTTCACTTGTAATTGATTTGCATTTTTTTGACATTTTTGTTCCATTTGTTGTCATTTGTGTTTAAGTCCTGTTTGTTGTCTGTTACCATGGTAACCTAATAATGTGTATGTGGATCCTTACCATGGGTGAATCCACAGCAACAGGGTTTTGTTTTTGTTTTGTTTTGTTTTGTTTTTTTTGGGGGGGGGGGGGGGGGTGTGCAACAAGACTGACTCAAGTGAACCGGATCACTTGAGTGAGTGACTCAGAGTAATCCGAGTCCATAAAATGAACCACCACTAACCGCGTAGTTTACCACCACTGATCACTACCACTGATCACTACCACTGATCACTACCACCTGTTTACCACCACTGATCACTACCACCTGTTTACCACCACTGATCACTACCACTGATTAGCCACCTGATCTTTTTAAGAGGAAACTTACTGAATTCAGGTCTCAAAACGAAGCCCAGTTACAAAATGTAATAAATCCGACACTGATGACACAGTGCTGTGTTTTACATCTTTTTTTTTTTCAACCAAAAATGCTTTGCTCTGCTTAGGGGGTACTTGGATACTCTCTCTCTCCCCCCTCTCTCTCCCTCTCTCTCTCTCCTGAACGTGGTCACTTGACCTCGGCGTCATGTGAACGAATCACAGAGCAGGAAGGAGGAGACGAGGGAAGGAGGGAGGAAACTGTCAGGCGGATCCATGAAAAGAGGAGCAGAGGCAGGCGTCCTACTTCTGGCAGATCTGTGATATTTAAATATTTAAATATTTCAGCTGGCTAATTAATGATCGTAGTGCTGCTGCTCCTGTGATCTTTCATTCCTTCTGTCTGACGCTGTCATCTCACTCTGAATATTACATGAGGCCACTGGAGCAGAGACGCCGGTCAGTGACGTCCACAGCTCCCAGATGTAGGAGGGTTATTCTAAGTGTGTGACAGCATTATGGAAAGGATCCCTACAGAGAGAGAAGATCCTTTTGGTTTAACCACAAACTGACGTTATATCGCTCTCTGCACACACACCAGACTACATTCACAAAAACAGGGATTTTAGCTTGCAAAAACACAGGAGTTGCTGATCTAGTGCTGCCTTGATCAATTAGTTTGTTTCTGATATTGTGTGACTGTTGTGTTTTAAAGGGTTCATTCAGATCCAACACAATATTTGTGTAACACACAGTAACACAAGCAAACTAGCTGATGGAGGCAGCAGTAGATCAGAAACTCCCATGTTCTGTGAGGTAAAATTACTGTTTTTGTCAATGAAGTCTGGTGAGTTTGAAGAGAGCGATATAACGGCAGAAATGGCTAAAAATAACAACTGTTGCTTATTTTCCACTTACGTGCATTCATGCGTTAATTTAACTGATTTCCTACAGATTCTATGAACATTTGCTTTACAAAGCTCCAATGGTTGTAACGTGATCCTTTAAGTCAACTGCACCTGATCACAGTAGATCCACTAAAAGAGCTTGTTTGATCCACTGACAGGCTCAGAGTGTTATTCTAAGTGTGTGACAGCATTATGGAAAGGATCCCTACAGAGAGAGACCTGCAAGATTCATTTCTTCAAATGCACCAGATTCCATTGAGAAAAACAGTGATTTTAGCTTCTGAATACTGGGTGGGCTGCACAAATATTCTATTTGATCAAACTTTTTATCCTGTGCAATACACAGATGCAGATACAGATTTCCCCAACGTGGGATGAACAAAGCCTTTCTTTATCTTATGTTAGAACACCAAAGTCACACAACAACACAAACACTGATAAAGACAACGTAGACCAGCAACTACTGTGTAAAATTCCTGTTTTTGTGAATGGAGTCTGGTGTGTTCTTCTGTTGAAGGGAATCACACATTCTTGCACAACTTCAAACATCTTACATTTGTTAATAACCAAAAAAAAAAAACATGTCGATTGAAAGTGACGGTAAAAGCCTCCAAGCAAAACACATCAACGCCCAGAATAGATCATATATGCGACCTAAATAAATGTTATGCATTAAACATGTGTGTGAGGTCCAAGAAAAGGTCATAGCTGGAGGAAGTGTGCATGTAAGATTCATGTGCATGTTTGTGAAACCCTTATTCCAACATGTTTCTCGTGTAATTTAAGTACTCTGCCTTTGTGTTTCATAAAGGGGAAAAGCTTTTATATTCAGGCGATCAGCAGAATGACTCGTTTCTTGCAGCTTTTCAGGTTTTTGCAAAGATGTTTGATGTTTTCAAACTATTTCAGTAGTTTTGCCTCCATCGCAAAGTTAAATATTCAAGTAAAAGTACTAATGTGTCACTGTGACTTTACTCCAGCGTGAGTAAAAGTCCTGCAGCTGGCATAAGAAGTATCATCAGGAAAATGTACTTCAAGCATTCAAGTCAGAGTTTTAGTTCTACTGCACTACAATAAATGTAGCGCAGTAGAAGTACTTAGTTACACTTAGTTACATTCAAGCACTGGTTTTAAAGTGGTTTTTAAGCCCATCCAGTATTCAGAAGGTAAAAATCACTGTTTTTGTCAAACAGCCGTTATACCGCTCTCTGCTAATACACCAGACTCCATTCATAAAAACAGGAATTTTACACAGTAGTTGCTGGTCTACAGTTGTCTTTATTAGTCAGTTTGTTTATGTGACTTTGGTGTTTTGACATAACATAAAGAAAGGCTTCGTTTATCCCACCGTGGGCAAATTCACTTGTTACAGCAACAGAGGAGACAGAAAAGGTGCAGAAACAGAAGTGGTGCAAAAAAACAAGGGATATAACAAAATACACAACCAACCGATTGAAGCAGCTCATCCAGTATTCAGAGGCTAAAATTACTGTTTTTCTCAATGGACTCTGGTGCATTTGAAGAAAAGGAAAAATTATACTTGAGTAAAAATGCATTCAGTTACATTCCAGCACTGGTTTTTAAGTGTTATTGTGACTGTTTTAAAATGCTCAGACTGCTCCACATCCAGGGAAATTAATTAAAGTTAGACAATTACTGGATTTAACAAGTTTAGAGGTTTTTCGTATATTTTCTGCATCTTGCAACCACCTGCATCCAAACACTGCAGAAGAAGATGTTAAAAGAAGGAGGTGAGTCTCACCTGGTTTAACTGAACAGGACCTGGAGCTTCTCTGCGTGATGATGTCGACTCCACATCTCCACAAAAGATAAAATAAAATCCAGAGCAGGTGAACTTTTTGGGCAGGAAATGATCACATGATGCCAGAGACGGCAGAGCAGAGCTGCATCAGGAGGAGGAGGAGGAGGAGGAGCAGGAGGAGGAAGCTGCTCCTGGTGCTGCAGCAGCTCTCTGCCGTCTGTCGGCGGTCTGGCGGTGCAGCTTTAAAATAGACTGGTGGAGGTATGGGAGGAGATTAATGACAATCAGGAGGAGGCAAGGGAGGAGGTGTTTGAGGGTCCGGGGAGGGAGGAAGTACTCTGATCCCTTATTTAACTAGAAGCTGGAGAAATGATCTGTTACATGGCAAAGTGAGTTTATTTAACACACAGAGGGTCCGACTCATACCGAAGCCTAAAGAAACACAAGTCAGAGGAATAAAAGAGGACATGAAGCATAAAATATAAGTCATTATAAGATAAAATATTCCTTTATTAGTCCCAAATTTACAGTATTAAAGCAGACAGGCCTTATTATTATTATTTTAACCTAAACCTAACCAACCTGCCACTGAAAACCGAAAACGTTTGGCCTGTTTTAAAAAATAAAATGTCTGTTTTTTTCTTTTTAAAGTCCTGTAACCTCAAAGTCTCCTGATAGTTTGTTATTGACCTGATATGACTCTATCTATCTATCTATCTATCTATAATAAATAAACCTGCAATGAAAATATCATATTTAGGGTCATCATCAGATTCTTTTTCCTCATGTGTTCATGTAAAGGCAGGATTTTACTGTTGGGGCTTTAAACTAACTTGGACTGCAGCTGATGATCATCATTTTCTCCATACATAGTGTTAAATGACCCAGAGTTGATATTTATGTCATGTTCAGTCTCCGCATCTGTCTGATGCTCCAGCTGCATCTTCGGTGTCCGTCAGTGAACGTTTGTCTCCATCTAGTGGACGAATCAGAGAGTGGCTCCAGAGCACACTCCTGGAGGACTGTTGTTGTCTCCTCAGCAGCTGGATGATGCTGGTTGGTGGTTTTGTTTTGTAGAAGATATAAAATAAGGACACTTTGGGCAGCAGCAACGTTGACGTTCACATCAGGTGTGACGGAGGAGATGTAATCTCTGGTCATCCTTACTAGATGCCCAAACCACTAGATCCTTTCCACGCAAAGGAGCAGAGCAGCTCTACTCCGAGCTTCTCTCGAGCTTCGGTCATGACCCAGGAACGAAGGTCGACCGGTAGATCGAGAGGCTCAGCTCCCTTTTCCTCAAAGCGACTGCAAAACCGCTCCTGCTGCTCCGATTCTCCGGCCCATCTCCCGCTCCGTTGTTCCCTCACTTGTGAACAAGACCCCGAGGTAAGGACTCATTCCCTACCCGTTAAATGTGTGTTTACTCCATCTTTGTCTGTTTATGTGTAAGGACATGAGAGCAGAGGGTTTGTGTTCACATACTGGGCCTTTAAAAGCCGATTCTGAAGCAGACAAACTTAGACATGAGGTGTCCACGCTCTTTGGAGAAAGATCAGTAACGTCTTAAGGAGGACCTGCACGAGGTCTTTAACTAACTGGAAGAATTATTTTAGCAACAAAAAAACTTCTGTCTGCTGAACATCCGTCCATCCAGTGTGAGAACCTGCTCATTAAAAACAGGCTTTAACGTCACCTCACCTTGCTTCAGCTGAGGTTCAGCTCTCTGGAGAGGATCGGATCCACTTCGAGGAGAGCAGCGATCAGGACTGAGCAGGCTTCGGTTCCCTTCATTCGCACCATGTCGATGACGTATCGGGCTTTTTCCGCTTTGCCTTTATCTGTGGCCGACTGCTTCTCATCATCATTTATAAAGTGACACTCCAGGAGTTTGTCCAGGAGCTGGTTCACAACAGGCTCAGACACTCTTTTCACGAATTCTCTCCGAACTGAGAGCAGCTTCACCTTTGCTGGGACGTTCCTCTGTGGCAGCTCGCTTCCTGGATGTGTCAGATAAATACTTCAGTTTAATAACCAACAATGACTTTTAAACAAAGATTGCTTAGAAATTGAGTGAAGCGTCGTTCCCTACGGTGCAACACAGACACTCCCTCGTTCCCTACGGTGCCACGCAGACACTCCCTCGTTCCCTACGGTGTCACACAGGCACTCCCTCGTTCCCTACGGTGTCACGCAGACACTCCCTCGTTCCCTACGGTGCAACACAGACACTCCCTCGTTCCCTGCGGCGCAACAGACACTCCCTCGTTCCCTACGGTGCCACGCAGACACTCCCTCGTTCCCTACGGTGTCACACAGACACTCCCTCGTTCCCTACGGTGTCACACAGGCACTCCTTCGTTCCCTACGGTGTCACAGACACTCCCTCGTTCCCTACGGTGTCACACAGGCACTCCCTCGTTCCCTACGGTGTCACGCAGACACTCCCTCGTTCCCTACGGTGTCACACAGACACTCCCTCGTTCCCTACGGTGTCATGCAGACACTCCTTCGTTCCCTACGGTGTCACAGACACTCCCTCGTTCCCTACAGTGCCACGCAGACACTCCCTCGTTCCCTACGGTGTCACACAGGCACTCCCTCGTTCCCTACAGTGCCACGCAGACACTCCCTCGTTCCCTACGGTGTCACACAGGCACTCCCTCGTTCCCTACAGTGTCACACAGGCACTCCCTCGTTCCCTACGGTGTCACGCAGACACTCCCTCGTTCCCTACGGTGCAACACAGACACTCCCTCGTTCCCTGCGGCGCAACAGACACTCCCTCGTTCCCTACGGTGTCACGCAGACACTCCCTCGTTCCCTGCGGCGCAACAGACACTCCCTCGTTCCCTACGGTGCCACACAGACACTCCCTCGTTCCCTGCGGCGCAACAGACACTCCCTCGTTCCCTACGGTGCCACGCAGACACTCCCTCGTTCCCTACGGTGCAACACAGGCACTCCCTCGTTCCCTACAGTGCCACGCAGACACTCCCTCGTTCCCTACGGTGCCACGCAGACACTCCCTCGTTCCCTACGGTGCAACACAGGCACTCCCTCGTTCCCTACGGTGCCACGCAGACACTCCCTCGTTCCCTACGGTGCCACGCAGACACTCCCTCGTTCCCTACGGTGCAACACAGGCACTCCCTCGTTCCCTACGGTGCCACGCAGACACTCCCTCGTTCCCTACGGTGCAACACAGGCACTCCCTCGTTCCCTACGGTGCCACGCAGACACTCCCTCGTTCCCTACGGTGCCACACAGGCACTCCCTCGTTCCCTACGGTGCCACGCAGACACTCCCTCGTTCCCTACGGTGCCACGCAGACACTCCCTCGTTCCCTACGGTGTCACACAGGCACTCCCTCGTTCCCTACGGTGCCACGCAGACACTCCCTCGTTCCCTACGGTGCCACGCAGACACTCCCTCGTTCCCTACGGTGCCACGCAGACACTCCCTCGTTCCCTACAGTGCCACGCAGACACTCCCTCGTTCCCTACGGTGTCACACAGACACTCCCTCGTTCCCTACAGTGTCACACAGACACTCCCTCGTTCCCTACGGTAGAAGAGCTTCAGATATCTATTCTATTCTTTACCTGTGAGAGACACATAACGTTTCCAGACTTCTGTCCTCTCTTGGTCCTGGATCATCAAAGTCACTTTTTCTGTCATCGCAGTCAGGAAAACTTCAAATGTTGGATGGAAATTGGGTCCGTGCTTCGACTGAAACCGTGCGTGCTGATAACCAGAAGCAAAGGCGTTTATCTGGTAGCTACTTTCCTTGCTGCACTGTATTCACGATAATGTAGTTTATCACCGTTAGAAGAGTCCGGGTGACTGAGCTCACCTGAGGCTGTATTGTGAAGCCCTCGGGTTCACAGTGGACGCTGTAACTTTGCCCAAAGCTGAGCTGACATTCGGAGGAGATCCTGATGTACTCAGCGTCTCCTTGTTGGACGGAAACCTTCAGTAACAGGACATCTTTAGTCTGATTGGTTCGGTTGTGCCTTCATGACATTTAACAGATTGCTTTACCTCGTGCACAGGGATGTTATCCTGCAGCACAAATACATCCAGAACTTGATGCTCTCTCTGCGGGGGTCGGCGGTACAGCAGGACTTGGCCGTTTATCGGCAGCGTGATGTTCAGAAAGCGTTTGATGACATCCCAGACCAGGCCGAAGGCAGACAGGTGAGGGACCTTCACAACCACGTGAGTGTCTGTAATCTCCAGCGGCTCCAGGACGCTCATTCCATCGTGAGTGATGTGAACGGCCGACAACACACCCCCAACCAGCAACGCTGTGAAAGCAAAGAGGTGTTAGCAGGTGAACCTCTACCCAATTCATTCCTCTGTGACCTGCCTGGATGATACACTGCCTGTCGCCACCTGGATTTAACAAAGCAAATAGGTAAGAGCCTTCCATTGGATAATTACTGCAGTGATGAATATGGCAACAACTTATTTAACCCCAGCTGATGCTGTGAGCAGCTTCTCTTTTCTTAAACAACCATGTTGGAAGACATGTCCTGTGGTTGTGGAAAAGGTGTTAATCTGTTTCAGAAGGGTCAAATTATGGGCCTGCATCAAGCTAAGAAAACAGCTGAGGAGATTATTAAAACCTGGAGGGATGGTGGTGAACCATCATCTTTGAGGAAGAAACTCTTGGATGATGGTGATGGGAGGTCACCACTGATCAATGAGGCTAATCGGGAAAACAGGTTTCAGTTTGCTAGGGAGCATAAAGATTGGACTCTGGAGCGATGGAGGACGGTCATGTGGTCTGATGAGTCCAGATTTACCCTGCTCCAGAGTGATGGGCACATCAGGGTAAGAAGAGAGGCGGATGAAGTGACGAATGCCGACCGTACAAGCCACTCTCCCATCATCAATACAAGATCTTGGCGGAAAATTAATGCAACTCTGGATGGAAATAAATGCGAGACCGCCGTGTCGTTACCGTCCTGTGTTTCACAGTGTGGGAGGTGGAGCTGACAGAAAGCAGCATCCTCAGAACACTTTATGTTGAACAGCAGCCCCGCAGGCTTCTTTCCCGCCGACTGAAGCAGGCGCTCGTCCCACTGGACGGTCCTGTACAGCACCACCGCCTCCTGAGCCATGCCAAACACCAGTCCAGTCAGAGCACACCGGAACAGACCTGGACCGGGACTCCTGAACCTGTGGGACACAGCGGGGACGAATTCATAATATGATAACAAGCGTTATCAACACAGCCCACTCTTTCAGCCAATGTCTCAGCATGCTGAGTTGGGATATGATGCTTTCTTTACAGTTGGTGGGACAAATCGCCGCCATCCAAATGTTTGGCAGCAGAATATTTTTGGTTAAATGTGTCAAACTCAATCAAAGAAGGGGCCAAACGGGCTTCACATTTACTGGACGGTCTAAAAGTGACTGCTTTATTCAGAAATATGAATTTAAACAAACTTCAACAACTTTTTCCTCAATAAAATAAACAGAATTTAGAATATTTACAGATAGATTACCTGTAAGAAGATTCATTATTGGTTGTTATCTGTTCGGGCGAGAAGGTCGATGGAGTCTGGAACGAAGAAATGTGCAGTGAGATATTTTTACAAGAGAAACCAACAGATGAAATCCTGTTCTTGCAACAGCTGTTTTGTTGAAACCATACATGACATGAATAATTTTAAAATTCACAATACTTGAAGTGTAATTTCAGTTTGCAGTTGTGATACATTTTCCCCTTGTGTCAGTGCTGAAACCTGGCATTCATTTTCTCCATTCTCACCTTTTCGTCCTGCTCAAGCAGGTTCTCTTTCACGGCCACTTTGACATCGGAGTCACCTGATGGAGACAAAGAACGAGCAGCACAAGTGTTTCACCAGATGTGACTTTACTGCTCTAATCCGAATGGAATGGAATGGAATGGAAAATTTTTGTCGCACGTTGACGAGACGCTCATCTTAAAGTGTTACAGCTTGATAAAACAGGGGGACGTTGTTTCAATACTCACCAAGTGATTTCTCAGCCGTGATCAGTTTGTCATCAATCCTGTAAGGATGAGCAAAGTCCAGAAGTTAAGGATCACGTTTAAAACCCGAATTTCTGCCTCCTGGTTGTTTGTCTCTGCCAACAAGTCCACAACCAAAGAGACGGCCGGCTGAAGGGGATGGATTTCCATTTTCGGTCCTGGCCAATCCATGAGCCGGGATTTTTTTCTTCCTGGTCAGTTTCAGGCAATAACCGGCCCAAAACGAGCAGCTGTTGTAACTGTGTGATGTTGTACCGCCGGTTTGGTCCACTGACTATCCTGGTGTAAAAGTGCCCTATCATTCTTTGTACTGCATGAAGGACCAGGTGTAAATAGCCGAATAGTGGCCACCTGGCTACTTGCACTCAGGTGCAAATAGACGCTATATAATGATATAATAGCCAGAGTCAGAAACCCCACCGACCTCAGAGTCTCCAGCCGACAGCGCGGACTCTCCACATGATAAGACAGCAGCTCCACTCCTGAATCCTTCAGGTCGTTGCCACTCAGCTGCAGCTCTCGTAGATGGGAGGGGTTGGACTCCAGAGCCGAGGACAAAGACCCACAGCTGATCTCTGACAATCTGCAGCCACTCAATCTGAAGGAGGAAGAAACAACGGGAGTACAAATCCATACACAAATTCAGGCTGTGCAGCTCAACATCACTATGAGCTAATCAAAGAAAGACGCCACAGAGATCACAATCTAGTTCACCAGCTATAGTGAAGCCCACAAAACAGTAGTAATAGTGAACTCACTCCAGAGTCTCCAGTCTGCAGTCTGGACTCTCCAGACAGTCACACAGCAGCTCCACTCCTGAATCCTGCAGCTTGTTTCCGCTCAGCTGCAGCTCTCTCAGATGGGAGGGGTTGGACTCCAGAGCCGACGCCAGCGACCCACAGCTGACCTCGGATAAACTGCACCAACCCAACCTGAAAAAAAAGATAATTTATGTAGATTAAAACCCAGATTTCATTATTTGTGAAAACAATTAATGGAAAGCAAAGCCATTTTTCTTCTTCAGCAAGTAAAACTTCATGAATTTAAAACAGATACTGGTTCAGGGAATTTTCAACTATTTGGTTGTCGGCTGTGAATATTTGTAAGTTGTTTATTAAATTCATGTGGACTGTTTAAAAGAAGTGGACGTAGCTACCGTGACTTCACCTGCTGGTTTGTGGACCGCCATTTTGAGGCCACAAGTTTGGCGCCATCTTACTCTTTTGGAGCCTGAAGTGACGTTCGTTTCACAAAGACCTCCTCTGATTGGTCAGTGAGCAGGAAGCCCCGCCCTAAAGCCCCCTCACTTCCTGGTCCATCTTCCTCTAAATGGGACCATAATTTACTACATGAACATCCTGCTATGCTGAAGAAGACTGTAAACTAGAGACTGAGAGCAGAAACTCATCAGGAAAATGTTCACTGAGCTGATAAATCATTTCCTCATTGACTTCCATCCGATCAGACTTCTGCTTGGAGCCGGTGGAGTCGCCCCCTGCTGGACATTTGAGGCTCTTCTGCACTGGCATCACTTCTCAGAACCGTAAGCTACGTCCACATTGTTTATACAGTCAATGATTAAACATATAAAAAGAATACAGTAGTAAGAGAGAGTCAGTGAACTGACCTCAGGACCTTTAATCTGCAGTCTGGATTCTCCAGAAAACCACAGAGCAGCTTCACTCCTGAATCGTACAGGTCGTTTCCCCACAGCTCCAGCTCTCTCAGGTGGGAGGGGCTGGACGTCAGAGCCGCGGCCAGAAACCCACAGCTGACCCCTGACAGACTGCAGTCGCTCAGCCTGAATAAAGGATACATGCGAGTAGAACATTTGCCTCAACGGTTTAATGTCACCACAACTTCCCGTTAACTGTGGCGTCTTGCCTCAGACTCTCCAGTCTGCAGTGAGGATTCCTCAGAAAATCACTGAGCAGCTTCACCCCTGAATCCTGCAGCTCGTTGTTGTTACTCAGCTGCAGCTCTGTCAGATGGGAGGGGTTGGACTCCAGAGCCGAGGCCAAAGACCCACAGCTGATCTTTGACAATCTGCAGCCCCACAATCTGGAGAAAGAAGAAATGACATGAGATGGTAATCTATTTATAATCCAATCGTGTCTGTTCAGGTTTTAAATGTGAAAAAGCGGAGTGTAAAAGATAACCAGTACTTTTAAGCCCTATTATGACACATCCTGGTGTTTGAATGACTGATAGGTAGTAAAAGTGTTGGAACTGGTCCAGTAGATCACCTCAGCCAGCAGCCACCAAACGTGATCCTTTGGGACAACTGCACCTGATCACAGTAGGTTGACTAAAAGTGCTTGTTTGATCCACTGACAGGCTCAGAGTGTTATTCTAAGTGTGTGACAGCATCATGGAAAGGATCCCTACAGAGAGAGACCGCGCTGAACTCTGAAGTCTCCCGGTGCCTGTTTGGAAAAACTTAGACTCAGAAGAACTTAGTCTCTGAGAAATACTTTGAATTTGGAAACTTTCCAAAGTGTCAAAGTTAGAGCCTGGACAGAGAGGATAGACACTTAGTCTCTGGCTTTGGGGGACTCTTTTCCCCACACTTCGACACAACTCCTGTGTCCTGTGAAATCCCTGTTTTAGTGAATGTAGTCTGGTGTGTGTGCTGTTTGTGGTTAAACCAAAAGGATCTTCCAGGTCTCTCTCTGTAGGGATCCTTTCAATGATGCTGTCACACACTTAGAATAACACTCTGAGCCTGTCAGTGGATCAAATAAGCTCTTTTAGTGGACCTACTGTGATCAGGTGCAGTTGTCCCAAAGGATCACGTTGCAGCCATTGCAGCCCGTTTGGTGGCTGCTGGCTGAGGTGATCTACTGGACCAGTTCCAACACTTTTGCTACCAGTGTTATGTTTTAACATTGCGGGTAATGTCTGTGGGGCAGAAACTGCTTGTGGTTTCATGAGGTTTTGGTCTTTGTGGAAAACAGCTTAAGATAACGGAGGGTCAGTGAACTGACCTCAGTCTCTCCAGTCTGCAGTGTGGATCCCTCAGAAAATCACAGAGCAGCTTCACTCCTGAATCCTGCATGCTTTTGTTGTTACTCAGCTCCAGCTCTCTCAGGTGGGAGGGGTTGGACTTCAGAGCAGAGGCCAGAGAAACACAGCTGATCGCTGACAAATTGCAGAAGCTCAATCTGACGAAAGGAGAAACTATGTCAACAAAAATCCACTTATAATCTAAACATGTGCATTCAGGTTTTAAATGTGTTGCACAACATCATCACGTTGTCCTAATCAATAGCAACACAATTCTTATTTTGTTACTGTGGATCGCCTCAATCATTATGTTAGCCTTCTATACACAGATGAAGAACTGCTGCTGATCTCAGACAAGCCTGTAATTAGAGTATTAATATAAAATCAGAGCTAATAAACTGTTAATTATTGTGTGGTAGCTAGGCAGTGATCCTTCCTCTCGTCAATACTGACTGTGAAGCGGCTCCTTCCTGAAAGGCTGCGGTCCATAAAACTGACCTCAGGACGTTTAGTCTACAGTTGGGACTGTCCAGTCCAGCAGAAAGCAGCTTCACTGCAGAGTCCCGCAGGTTGTTGTGACTCAGGTCCAGTTCTCTCAGGTGGGATGGATTGGACTTCAGGGCCGAGGCCAAAACCTCAGAGTGAGTCTCGTAGATGCCAACGCCAGAAAGTCTACAAAAATATATGTTACTTAAGAGATGACACTTTGTTTTTGCCTCATGCAGTTTGACGTATTGATGTATGTCGTTAACTACATAAAAATTACACACAAAAAGTTCAGGATATTCGACTTTCAGGTGAAATTTATGGAAAATGTAAAAAGTGAATGCTACAGTGATATTATATCATGAAAGTAGGACATTTAAGTATCAGCATGCACTGGTGATTTCTTCATCTTAAACAGTTTATTGAAAGAAAATCTACCAACAGTGGAGGGTAAACGAGGGTAAACGTAAAATTGGGATGTGGCCAAAGGACGTCCACTCCTCTCCTTTCTGTGACTCTTCCAGTCTCTGTATCACTGTTCCAACCTCCTGATGACACTCTGTGACCCTCTAAGCTCAGTGAACACCTCCGTCTGAGGACTTCCTGTTTGAAGCCTCCAGTGTTGAGGTGCTGCTGATCAACTGTTAGGTGTCATCTTGGTCTCATGATGTCAGAATGTGAACAGCAGGATGAGGAGGACTGTTTAAATACCAATTCTAACTGAAGCAGGAAATGTATTGGTGGATTCATGGATCAAACCTGTTGTGAATGTTGCTGTTAAGCTTCTTGTTAGAGAACAGCAGCTGGTGCAGAAAGTACTGAGAAACAGTTGGACATGTGCATTCAAGAGTTTAGAGAAAGTCACATTAAGTTCACCTGGAAAGGTGAGAAAGCATTTTAGGTTCATCCTGAAACTTCACCTGAGAGCTGAACATCCCAAACTTTTAGTGTAATTCTAGTGTTTCTAGTGTTAATTTGGAAAACTTAAATTAATCACATCTGGATGTACCGAGCCTTTCTGCAGTTCCTCACAGCTGGAATCAGTCTCTGTCGTCCCTCCAATGACGTGTTGTACTTCTCCAGGTCCAACTCATCCAGAACCTCCTCCGACATCTGCAGCATGTAGGCCAGAGCCGAGCAGTGGATCTCTGAGAGCTTCTTCTCTGATCTGTTGTCTGACTTGAGGAACTCTTGGATCTCCTGATGGACCGAGTGGTCGTTCATCTCTGTCAGACAGTGGAAGATGTTGATGCTTCTGTCTGGAGAGGTGTCGGTCTTCTTCTCCTTCAGGTTGTTGATGGCTCTCTGGATGATTTCTGGACTGTTGTCTGTCCGAGCCAGCAGGCCTCCTAAGAGTCTCTGGTTGGACTCCACAGAGAGGCCATGAAGGAAGCGGACAAACAGGTCCAGGTGACCATTTTTGCTTTGGAGGGATTTCTTCATGGCTCCACTCAGGAAGACGTCCAGAGATGGGTGATCACTGTTGTCGCAGTCCCAGTCTTTGCCCAGGAAGTCCTTCAGCACCTCTGTGTTCCTGTTGGTGTAACAGTGGAACATGTAGACTGCAGCCAGAAACTCCTGAACGCTCAGGTGAACGAAGCAGTAGACCGTTTTCTGGAGGATCACACTCTCTCTTTTGAAGATCTCGGTACAAACTCCTGAGTACACCGAGGCCTCTGTGGCGTCCAGACCGACCTGCTCCAGGTCTTCCTGGTAGAACATGATGTTTCCTTCCTGCAGCTGTTCAAACGCCAGCCTCCCCAGCTTCAGGAGAACGTCCCTGTCAGCCTCCATCAGCTCCTGTGGACTCGTCTCATGTCCCCCCTCGTACTTCTGCTTCTTCCTCTTTGTCTGAACCAGCAGGAAGTGTGAGTACAGGTCAGTCAGGGTCTTGGGCAGCTCTCCTCTCTGGTCTGTAGTCAACATGTGCTCCAGAACTGTGGCAGTGATCCAGCAGAAGACTGGGATCTGACACATGATGTGGAGGCTCCTGGAGGCCTTGACATGTGAGATGATCCTGCTGGACAGCTCTTCATCACTGACTCTCCTCCTGAAGTACTCCTCCTTCTGGGCGTCAGTGAAGCCTCGTACCTCTGTTACCCTGTCAACACATGCAGGAGGGATCTGATTGGCTGCTGCAGGTCGGGAAGTGATCCAGACGAGAGCTGCTGGAAGCAGATTCCCCTTGATGAGGTTTGTCAGCAGCACGTTGACTGACGACTTCTGGGTGACGTCAGAAACGACCTCCTTGTTGTTGAAATCCAGTGACAGTCTGCTTTCGTCCAGGCCGTCAAAGATGAACAACAGTTTACAGACGGCGAGCTTCTCTGCGGTGACCTTCTGTAACGTTGGATGGAAAACATGGAGCAGCCTGAGAAGACTGAGTTGCTCGTCTCTGATCAGGTTCAGCTCCCTGAACGAAAGCAGAACCACCAGACTGACATCTTGGTTTTCCAAACCCTCCGCCCAGTCCAGAGTGAACTTCTGCACTGACAGGGTTTTTCCAATGCCAGCGACGCCGTTCGTCAGGACGACTCTGATGAATGTCTGTTTGCCAGGTAAGGCTTCAAAGATGTCGCAGCACTTGATTGGAGCGTCATGTAGGGTCTCCATCTTGGATGCTGTCTCCAGCTGCTTCACCTCATGCTGGGTATTAACCGCTTCGCTCTGCCCCTCTGTGATGAAGAGCTCAGTGTAGATTGTGTTGAGGAAGGTTTTACTTCCTGCTTCATCACTTCCTTCAGTCACACGTTCACATCTCCTCCTCAGGCTGAGCTTATGTTTGTCTAAAACCTCCTGCAGACTGCTATCAGCTGGCAGAGAAGGAATAATCTGGTAATTATTTTTATTTATGACCAACAAAAAATACATAAATAAATTCCATTATTTTTATAGAAATCTTTAAATCTGGCCCCTATTTATATGTATTTTGGTTTTGAAATGACTGGTAGGTAGTAAAAGTGTTGGAACTGGTCCAGTAGATCACCTCAGCCAGCAGCCACCAAACGGGCTGCAATGGCTGCAACGTGATCCTTTGGGACAACTGATGACAGTAGGTCCACTAAAAGAGCTTGTTTGATCCACTGACAGGCTCAGAGTGTTATTCTAAGTGTGTGACAGCATCATGGAAAGGATCCCTACAGAGAGAGACCTGGAAGATCCTTTTGGTTTAACCACAAACAGCCGTTCTATCGCTCTCTGCACACACACCAGTTTGGTGTCTGCTGGCTGAGGTGATCTACTGGACCAGTTCCAACACTTTAACTACCCACCAGTCACTCAGACAGCAGGATGGTGTGTAAAATAGATTAGAGTGCCAAAGTTAATGTCTATGCTGTACAACACAATAAATGATGCCATCAGTAGACAGATGGATCGTCTTGCTTACTTGTCTGCAGTCCAGCTCCTGGTTTGGATATTTCTCCATCTGTTGACTCTGTTCTCCCTCTGAGACGACGATTAAGGTAACATCTGATAACAGCCACACGTTGCACTCTACTGCATTTATCTACTGCATTTATCTACTGCACTCTACTGCATTTATATACTGAACTCTACTGCATTTATCTACTGCACTTATCTACTGCATTTATCTACTGCACTTATCTACTGCATTTATCTACTGCACTCTACTGCATTTATATACTGCACTTATCTACTGCATTTATCTACTGCACTTATCTACTGCATTTATCTACGGCACTCTACTGCATTTATCTACTGCACTCTACTGCATTTATTTACTGCACTTTACTGCATTTATCTACTGCGCTCTACTGCATTTATCTACTGCACTCTACTGCATTTATCTACTGCACTCTACTGCATTTATCTACTGCACTTATCTACTGCATTTATCTACAGCACTCTACTGCATTTATCTACTGCACTTATCTACTGCATTTATCTACGGCACTCTACTGCATTTATCTACTGCACTCTACTGCATTTATCTACTGCATTTATTTACTGCACTTTACTGCATTTATCTACTGCGCTCTACTGCATTTATCTACTGCACTCTACTGCATTTATCTACTGCACTCTACTGCATTTATCTACTCCATTTATTTACTGCACTTTACTACATTTATATACTGCACTCTACTGCATTTATGTACTGCACATATCTACTGCATTCATCTACTGCACTCTACTGCATTCATCTACTCCATTTATTTACTGCACTTTACTGCATTTATATACTGCACTCTACTGCATTTATCTACTGCACTTATCTACTGCACTCTATTGCATTTATCTACTGCACTTTAGTGCATTTATATACTGCACTCTACTGCATTTATCTACTGCACTCTACTGCATTTATCTACTGCACTCTACTGCATTTATCTACTCCATTTATTTACTGCACTTTACTGCGTTTATATACTGCACTCTACTGCATTTATCTACTGCATTTATTTACTGCACTTTACTGCATTTATATACTGCACTCTACTGCATTTATCTACTGCATTTATTTACTGCACTTTACTGCATTTATATACTGCACTCTACTGCATTTATCTACTGCATTTATTTACTGCACTTTACTGCATTTATATACTGCACTCTACTGCATTTATGTACTGCACTTATCTACTGCACTCTATTGCATTTATCTACTGCATTTATTTACTGCACTTTAGTGCATTTATATACTACACTCTACTGCATTTATCTACTGCACTCTACTGCATTTATCTACTCCATTTATTTACTGCACTTTAGTGCATTTATATACTGCACTCTACTGCACTTATGTACTGCACTTATCTACTGCACTCTATTGCATTTATCTACTTCATTTATTTACTGCACTTTAGTGCATTTATATACTGCACTCTACTGCATTTATCTACTGCATTTATTTACTGCACTTTAGTGCATTTATATACTGCACTCTACTGCATTTATCTACTGCACTCTACTGCATTTATCTACTGCACTCTACTGCATTTATCTACTCCATTTATCTACTGCACTCTACTGCATTTATGTACTGCACTTATCTACTGCATTTATGTACTGCATTTATTTACCGTTTACACAACATGGTCTGTGTTTCCTCCATCTCTTCCTTGGAATCACTCTGGAACCTCTCATGTCTGAGAGGTGAAGACACACACACACACACACACACACACACACACACACACACACACACACACACAGACAGTAAAGTCAGTTCCCCTCCAGCGCTGGTTGCTTCTGATTTATGTAACGTGTTTCACGGCTGTGCTGCTTTAGAGAAAAGAGGAACGTGTGCAGACTTCCTCCTGGGTTCTAACACACTGCGGCTGTTTTCCTGACAAACAGACTGAACAACGAGTGCAGTTTCATCAATAAAAATAATGTATGTGAGTAAATCGATCATTATTGGCAGGTGTATCAGCACTCACCCTGCTTCCCCTCTCTGCTCTGTGGACTTTAAAATGGAGTCTGAACAAACTGACTTTCACTCAGTGTTCCTGCCCTTTGTGAAGCTCCTCCCTTCTGAGCAGAATCAGCTCTGTTATGTTCGTTTTTAATTATTATTTTTATGTCCAAGAACTTTTTTCAGGTGTTGATGTGGTTTTTATGCATTTATTATGGCCTGTGACTGATTTTCTCAGTTAAATCAATTAATTATTTATTTGGTCTAACACAGTAGAAAGTTTTCTCAGTGCCAAGCTGACTTGTTCCCTGAGCTTTTTGGTCCAACCGACCAAAGGTTTTTTATTTTAACATAATTATGATGAGGAAGTAGAAGTAGTATTAGTACTACTTCTACTTCCTGGTAGTAGTTGTTGCTTCCCAAGCTAAATAAGTGACCAAACACACAATTTCGACAGTTTAACTAAAGTACTTTAAACTATTTCAGGTGGTTATCCAGACTTTGTGCTATGCTAAGCTAACCAGCTATGGTAACGTAACCAGGAAGTGTAATGCCACCTCTAAATCCTCAGTAATGATTCAAGGTTGCTGGACAATTAATCCAATGTAATTAGTCTGAATTGTAATGCAATGATTCAAGATTCAAAGGGGAAATTCACATACACACAATTTACAGTGGAAAAAGGAAAATTTAAAAAATGAAGTTAACAAAAAAATAAAATAATACCAATTTACAAAATACAATGCACTGCTTATTTGGCTTGAGTTAGTAAGTAATAAATGAGTCCCAGTGTATTTACATACATACTGTAAAGGTGCAAATGGAAAAGTCACCTCGAACACACATCAACTTTGCTTGCTGAAGTGTTTAATCTACCAGTCAACCACATTTTTGTCTTCCCCTGAATGAATAATGCGTTTAAGGTTACTTTATTGTCACCCACAGGAGAAAAACTGTCTTGGATTAAGGGAATTGCTGCATCGAAAACCAATCATCATAATAAAACTACATCAAATAAGAACGTGTAGTATACCCAAACATTACCCTCGACAAAAACAAGGATGCAAATAAGTCACAAAGCTGCTCGCTTGGGTAAAAGTGGAAACTCAAAGGTATAAATCTCAAATCATGCACACCTTTGTACATTAATCACATGTTCCTAAGCAAACACACCTGACAGAGAGATAAAGGTTTGTGATGCTTGCCATTACAACAAGAAATTCAGATTGTTTTCTCCTCTCTTCATCCTGTCGCCGTTCATTTATTTTAATTTAATTTAGTTTTACTTTCATTATCACACGCCAAAGTGCAAAACCCCCCCTTTTTTTCGCCCCGCCGACACGTCCACAGTGTGACCGGCAGGGGGCGCTGAGGGGAAGTTGACGGGCTCGACCCACCACTAAACAACGCGAAGAAGAAAAACGTCATCAGCCCCTGGACCAATCAGTGGTGCGGCCGCGGCAGTTATCCCCGCCCCCTTGAGAAACCGCCATCATGAAATTAAAAACAAGAAACTGACAGATGAGGCTCGGACGCAGTTCTCTGGTTCGTAACAAGGTAAACTTTAACACTTTCCCCTCTGAACGCCAGCAAGAGAGAGTTTGGACATTTGGTGACATGTGTGCCGGAACTTTACCCTTATTTATTTCCATTTAAACACACACACAGCTGTGAGAAAGCATCCAACATCACGGTAGCTAACGTTGGTGTTAGCAGGCAGTGGCTAGCTGCCTGTTACTAACGTTAACGCCTGTTTTCTGCTTTATTTTAAAACATTAATAGTTAACAGCGCGCAACTAACCGGTGAACACTGCAGGGTGGCGCACAAGCGGCTGTGGAGAGTTTCGGTTTATAGCCGAGCCTCGGCGCGCGCTCACATCAGCTAGCTTAAAGGGGTATTGTGAAGTTACAGCGCGCCAATCCGCACCGGCTTTTATTGTGAAGGGATAAAGACCCCAAACAGCGCAGAGGACGTGTTAAATATGTTAAGATAGTTAGGGGAGCGTTTCCTAACAAACTCGGACAGGCCTCCCACTCCTATTTCACTCAGAAAAACAAGTTGGAGAAAAAGTTTAAGTGGTCAGCCTCAGCTGTTGGTGCAAGCTGCCAGACCCCATTCAAAATTCTGTCGTTTTTATGGGGAAAAGCTCCTGCCTGCCAAAACATGAGTTCCCAATGCCTGATTTTAAGGTGCAACGTGTTACTAAAAGCCAAGTTACTCTTTGGCATACCTCTTATGCACCAAACTACAATAACTACCATGTTTATCAGTCTTTAATGCTGTTGCTGGTGAAGGATCTGCAGCACCAGTCAGGCTTTACATCAGTTGGCCTGTTTTTATTAAAATGGCTAATTTCTAGGTTTGATTTTGACTTGATGCTGATGATGATAGATGATACAAATTCTTAAATAAGTGAAAAAACTCACATGCTGTCTTAGGTTTTTGTGTATATAGGTTTTCTCTGTGTATATTATTTTATTGCTATTTAATTTTCTGTTTCTTTAACCGTGTGCATTTGTCTGTTTTCCCCTTGAGCTGCTGTAACAACAAACTTTCCACACTGAGGGATCAATAAACAATATCGAATCTAATCTATTACTAGAGCCCTTTGTGAGATGTTCATTCAGCTATTCAGCAAGTTAACACTGTACAGATCAATTAATGTAAAGAAAATTTAGCATTTACACTAATATAAACATCTCTCTCCTGCTAGGATAAAGTGAAACGCAGACTGCCTGACGCAGTGCAGATATGAGTGAAGTGGCGGAGGAAGCGATGGACAGCTCTGCGGTGTCGGAGGAGGAAGTGGAGGACCAGCGGGACACGTCGCAGGAAGACCATTCGAGTCCGAACAAAAGCCGCTCCAAAATATCTGGTAAAGCAAAGCAGAAGGTTTACTCCTTGTGTCATACACACAGAGTGCTGTCACCTGTTAAGTCTGCTGTTACTACTAAGAACTGGACCAGACTTATTAATGTATCTGTTATTATTATTAAATGTTTATTGAACAGGGGTAAACACATTAAACATTTCATACAAAACAGATGTTATGCAGACGTGTTTCTGTATTTCAAGTGGAACAAAATCAAATTAGAATCTAAGATATGAAAAGAAATATCAGAGTATAAACTAAACTATAGTAGTGTGTGTGTGTACTGTCATAATAGTATAAAGTACTAAAATAAATGTCAGTGTTTTATTTTGGCGGTACTTTCAGGATTGCTGCTGCTCGATTTGTCGAGTAAAAGAAGCCGTCAGGTTTTGGATTTAATCGTCTCTGTCGTTCTGCAGCTGCAGGCGAAATCATTGAAGGCAAGAGGACGAAGAAGACGGTCGAGAGGCTCGATCTTCAGGCACCGAAGCAAAAGGAAAAGCTCAAGATCGGAGACGGTAGATATTTAACTGGTGTTTTTGTTTTCAGCATCACAGAGTCGCACATTTTGAGCCCAGTGCATTCTGGGTGTTGTAGGTTTTCTACCTCATGATTAAAAAGGGAACGCCACAGCCCCTTTTCTCAGTCCTCTCTCTGGTCGTGTAGCGCAGACGGTATAAGGCATAAGCAGGTATGCTCATTAAAACTGTCCCATGTTTGCAGGTAGTGGAGATAAGTTAGGGGACATCCCACGCACCGGCTACCAGATCACCAAGATGAAGCCAGCCGACCTGAAACCTCTGCACGCCATCCTGTTCGACAGGCCGGGAAAGGTACGAACATCCCCGCCACAAAGCCGCCCACGTCTGTCTGAGGTCTCTACCTGTGAAATCAGAATCAGAGTTCCTTTAATAATCCTCAGGGGGAAATTGCTTTTTGTTACACACTGCTCCAAAAGAATAAGAATAAACTTCAAACACAAAAGGAAAAAATATAAATATATAAAAGTATGAATAAAAAATTATTATTACAAATTATTATTACAAATTACTACACAGAGGTAAATTATTGCACCAGGTGAGTCCAGAGTCTTATAATAATAATAATAATAATACCACTACTAATAATAATGACATAACAACATGTACAGTCAGAGTGAGGAGCTGTATTATAATATAATAATAATAATAATAATAATATATAACAACATGTACAGTCAGAGTGAGGAGCTGTATTATAATATAATAATAATAATAATAATAATATATAACAACATGTACACTCAGAGTGAGGAGCTGAATTATATAATAATAATAATAATAATAATATATAACAACATGTACACTCAGAGTGAGGAGCTGAATTATATAATAATAATAATAATAATAATATATAACAACATGTACACTCAGAGTGAGGAGCTGAATTATATAATAATAATAATAATAATATATAACAACATGTACACTCAGAGTGAGGAGCCGTATTATATAATAATAATAATAATCAGGTGAGTCCAGGGTCCTCTCTCTCCTCTCTGGTGGAACAGTTCACGTACTGGGTGAAGTTGGGCAGTGCCGTTGCCATGGTGACATGGTTGAAAAGGGAACAGGGCGGCGACAGTCTTTAAAAAAGCCTTACATTCACATTAACTAATAAAAGCCCTTCAAAGTTATGAAAGAGGTTTAAATTCAGCCTGGGAAGGTCTCCTATATTTTTTTATTGAGTTCAAACAAAACTGCTTTTAACACCATTCAGTCTGGATGGCGTGAACTACTTTCTCCTGGTTTTTAACTTGAACTCTTTTCCCTCCGGGGCTTCGTTGAACCGGCAATTTGCATCGTCTGATCCCCTCACAGATTCAAAAATATAATAAATATGAGCAGCACTAAATAATGTGGAGGAAACACTGGCGCTAGATGATTAACTCCACCTACTATTGGACAAAAGACGAGCTGTAAAAAGTGAAGATCGTCCGTCTGAAGCAGACTGGATTCATCCTGACAGACATTTTCCTCATTGTTTAACAGCCAAGTTTAAACTATTAAACAATAAACTATACATTTACAATAATAAGACGGGATTACTGTGTCACTGATTAGTGATTAATATCATTTAAAATGTCATCTTAACCCTCAAGCACCACTGTGGACATTTTTGCCCATCTGAGCAAATCTTCCCTTTTTTCATTTGGCCGCCATTTTGGCTGTTTTTGTGCATAAGGCACAATATTTGTAATAGAAAACTGTGAAACAAATTTACTACCCTCTTGAGTCATTAAGGAAGAAAATGTCCGCTTCCAAAAAACTGCTATAAAAACTAACAAAATAATATTTTTTTTCTACTTTTTTTGCATAAACCTCTTAAACAACTTCAGACGTGTCCGAAACTACCAAACACTCAACAATTTTCAGGATTTTAACCCTTTAAATGCCAGTTTGATTACTTGATATCACAAAAACTGGGTTATTTTCCATGAAACAAATGTTAGAGGGCCGGGGGGTTTATTTATTTTTTTTATCAGTCTTGGATATGTCAAAGATTAGCCAAAATATTGACTCTGATGCATTATTCATTTTTGTGTAGCATCAGATTTAAAATTTACTACCCTCTTGAGTCATTAGATGACAAAAATGTCCCATAGACTCCCATTCAAACCACTTTTTTTAATCGCATTGCCATGACAACATATAATCCTGCATTCTGCAATATTAGGGTTTCATTTTAGAGAAAAATAGTCAAACTTGTGGTTTTTAGCGTTCACCACTAAAATCAGCCATTTAGTTTTTATAGCAGTTTTTAGGAAGCGGACATTTTTGTCCTTAATGACTCAAGAGGGTAGTAAATCAAAGTGACGCCTGAGGGTTAAACGGACAATAAATGTATTTACTCAGAGGAATGCGCCTGTATTTTCACATTTGATGTTTACTTCTATTGCTTAAATCTAATTAAACGCTGCTCATGTGCAGATTCTTAAATCCTTGGATCGTTGGGTGTCTCTTGAGGTAACACTTCTTATACAGATGAAGATCGATTGAAGCCGAGCCTGGAGTGAAGTTTAATGACTTACTGAGCTTCTGCAGGAGGAGAACTATTTTTCTGCTGTAGTTCAGATTGACTGGTCGCTGCTTTTTGTCGTTTTCTTTCAGGGCTGTCGAGTTCCCGCCTCCTGCTCTGAGAAATACACATTTGCAGTGACAATTCTTCCACCAGGTTATGGTTTGTCCTTTTCTTTGTCAGATGGCCACCTTAAAGAAGAACCTGCGTCTGTTCAACGGATTCCCCTTTGACGCCGACAGCGAGCAGTACACCAGAAAACGGGACAAACTCCTCAAGTAAGTTTGCAGGCAGAGATGCTCCGATTCAACAGAGACAGAAGAGGAAGCCATTTTGGTTTCTTGCTCGAAAAGAAGCAGGCAGTGAGTAAGTCCGATGAGATTCAGGGGTTTAAATCTACTGGAGTCTGTTTACACGTGATTTAAAGTTTACGCTGTGTAAATATCAGCTTGTAAATCGTCTTGATTGAGTCTTAAACCTGTTTCTCAGTGAGAGAGGAGCACAGATTGTTCTCAGAGGTAGAAAGACCACAGTGATTTAGTCTTTTCTTTCTTTCTTTTTGAATAAAAGGAATTCAAATTTTACCAACACCAAGCTGAAGGTCGTCTGTGGGGTTTTGGATCTGGAGAAGAAAGGAACCCACTCGGATCTGGTCGACAGGATCCTGACTTTCCTCATCGCGCCAAAAAACAGCGGGAAGGTGAGCGGCGAGCTCTGACGCGTCATTCTGACAGGGAATAGCTGAGACACTGAGATCTCTTCATGGAGCTAAAAAAACCAAGCAGGACAAACACTCAAATACACAAAACATAAGTTAGCTTAGGCTGCCACAGCTTTAAGCTAGCAGCGACCACTATTCAAAGGGGAGTAATTGGTGGAAAAGGGGATTTATAGCAGGAACTACAGAAGAAGAAATGAAGGAGGCGACCAGAGGCCAGAGGTGGTTGTGCTGCTTGTTCAGGTGAACATTTATAGGTTTGTAGATTTAACAGTTTGAAGTGAAGTTTTGGACGTACGTCAGAGATAACGGCAGAAGTCCTTCACCTTTACTCCTCCTCGCCATAAAAACCATTTGTCTCTTTATTTTATGGCTTTTTATGACTTTAAAGTTGTAAATTGAGGTGAGAACAGCCTCTGAGAGCGACTGCAGAACATCACGAGTGAACATTATGTTTATATGATTCACACGTTCAGACAAACCCCTGAACATGTTTAGCGTGGCGTTTTTCAAGGTTTGAAAAGTGCTTTGATTTTGAAGAACATGCTTGAAATTCTCTGCATTGATACAAAAAGTTGCTATGTGACTGAATTATTTGCTTTTTAGGTAAAGACATGGGATTTAATTTAGATTTAATACACCAAAGCTGCTGGAAAAGCTTGAAAATGCCTGAAAAGTGCTTGAATATGTGTTTGGAGAAGGTGGAGTCGTGTTTTTATTAACTCTCTATTGAGCCTTTTTGAGTTTTTAAGGGTTTTGACAAACGATCGACTTAAAACTGGCTTGTATCTCCTCTGCCTCCAGCCTGAAGCACTAAATTCTTCTGTTTTCTATATTTTATCTGATCTACTGTAGTTTTGTTCTTTTCTTATTTCCATTTCAGCCACCTGCTAACTGCTGCTGGAGATTTCCCCCAAACCAAACGGGCTTTAAAGCATTTAAATGACATATTTTTGTAGTGGAAGCATTGTTTTGTTAGCCTGAGTAATGGGGCAGGTCCAGGGTTGTTGCTGCTCTTCTGTGGCCCTTTGTTTGTCGACTGGGGAAGTTTTAGTTTAGCTCTTCATCCTTCACAGTTCAGAGTCTGAAGCTGTGTGTGTTCCTCGGCAGCGGCTGCCCGTGAAGAAGAAGAGGAAATCGAAGAAAAAGCTGTCGGGCGACGACTCGACGGCCAAGGCCAAGAAGAAGAGCAAACCCAAACCCAGGAGCTCGTCGTCCAGTCCCAAGAAGTCCAAAGCGGGCAGCAAGTCCAAAGCCATCGTCATGGACTCCAGCAGCGACGAAGACGAGGAGGAGGAGGAGGATGAGAAGGCGGCGGCTTCGGCCGAGGCCGAGGGGTCGGACACAGAAGGAAAACCGTCGGAGAGAGAGGACGACCAGTCTGACAAGTCGGAGGAGTCTTCAGAGGAAGAGGAGGAGGAGGAGGAGGAGGAGGAGGAGGATGACGAGGTGAGGAATCGTTGTGTCCCTTCCGATAAATCCCAACAGGAGCTGAAACCATTAACCGATCAACAGAAAATCAACCTGCAACTATTGTGTTAATTGATGAATGATTTAAATCATTTTTCAAATAATGATACCAAACAATTTATGTAGAAAATAGTCAGCAGTGATTACTGATGAAGACAAGTGTTGGTTCCTGATAGAAAACAGTCTAACTGGTGTCATTGGAGGTTTTAACCCACAAAACGTTCTCTGTCAGTCTCCCAAATCCAAGTCGGGCAAAGGGAAGTCGGCTCCCAAGAAATCGGCGCCGGCGAAAAGACAGCGGACGCCAGTGAAGAAGACGGGTCCTCCTGCGAAGAAGAAGAGGGCGAAGAAGGAGGTTTCAGACGAGTCAGAGTCCGACGCCGACAGTGAAGCTGACGAGAGGGTAAAACACTTTAATGGCTCAGAAGTTAAAGGGAAGCAGCGGTCTGAGCTGTGGTGTCCGTTTGGATTCAACCTTTTTATTTATCTATTTATTTTAAAAGAGCTTTACTCTTATTCACACCCTGTTTTCTGCTCTTTAAAGCTTCCCTGTTAAGTTCGTCTGTCTTCTTACAGCCCAAGAAGAAGAAATCGGCTCCGGCCAAACCCACCGCCAAAACCAAGAAGGCCGACAGCAGCAGCAACAGCAAAACCAACACCAACACAGGTGAGGCTCTGCCAGTCGGAGCTGCTCAGGTGAATGGAGACGATTCAGCCTTTTGTTCAGAAGCTTTGGCTGCTGACGGTGTGACCAAAGTAAAGATGCTGTTTACCTCCAGGTGTATGTTGGAAAGAGCACATTTTGTGTTCAATGCAACCTTTTTGTGTTTGTATTCTATTATTTGAACCAACGTGGGACTGAAATATACAAGTTATACTAAGTTCACCAACAGATTACTGTCACTTGGTTCGTCTCACATGGGATTTATCCTCCTTTATACTGCGTGTAAAGAATATCTTATATTTTGAATGGTGTGTGTCGGCCTGTGACGGACGTCTCAGTTTGTTAATGCGACGGAGCGTCTCCTCCTCTGTTCTGTCCTGCAGCAGAGGACGGCTCGGACGACGACGAGCCGCTCATCAAGATGATCAAGAAAGCTCCGACCGACGAGCAGCTGAAGGAGACGGTGCAGAGTCTGCTGAAGGAGGCCAACCTGGAGGAGATGACCATGAAACAGATCTGCCAGAGGGTGAGGAGCCTGAGACGGACTGGCCGTCGACGCGGAGAGAAATAAATCTGTCGTGCTCTGAAATAAGAATAACACCGCTCTTCCTTCCTTCCTGTGTGTTTTTAGGTGTTTGACACGTACCCAGACCAGGACCTGACCGGCAAGAAGGACTACATCAAACAGACCGTCAAATCTGTGAGTGCACACACACACACAGTTCATGAGTACAGACTGAAACTACCGCCGTTTCCTTCAAGGGATCCCGTGTCATTTTTTCCTCACTTCAGTGGATCCATGTCAGAGTTATTTACTGGTGAACTTTGAACTTCTGACCGTTTTCCTTGTGCCGCCAAACTACATCAAAACTACAGACGGTCTTCAACTATTCAAAAAGTCCTTAAGTTATAAGAAATCGAACAGTTCATGCGACTGTCGTCCTGTTTTTAGAAATATTTTCCGCCCGTCGCGGCGTTCAGATGAAGCCGGGTCGCTGAGTCCGCCTGAGTCCCGTTTCTTCCGTCCTCTAATAGTTTCGTGTTCAGTGATATTTTTACTCGACTTCAAATTACAGTACGGGATGATTTTATTAAAGTGGGACAGAAATTCAAGGATCTACAGTTTTCTTTTGGGTTTCTCTAAAAGTGTAAAGATCTGAATCTGAACCAGTGTTTTCGGTGTTAACTGATCCTCTTTGATCCTCGTGTCTCAGATTTTCTCCTGATCGGAGCTCTTTGCTTTAACCCTCTGAGCTCTAAACGCTGCTGCTTCTTCTTCTGGTGACGTCGTTTCTCGGAGGACCTTCTTCTTCTTCATGTCCCTAAAATGTGTCCGACCTCAGCTAGAAGGTTCCAGAAGTCAGTGAAGCAGAATGAGTGAGAAAAGACTTCAGACTGGAGAAACATGGAGGAAATCCAGGAATCAGACATGTTGTTCATCAGAGGAGACTTTAATTCAGAAACCCAAAGATTCAGGAATTCAACATTAAGGATTCAAGAACACGAGCAAACAGCAGAGATTATATTAGGACACAGTGGAGGAAGAACTCCCCTTTAACAGGAAGAACTCCCCTTTAACAGGAGGAACTCCCCTTTAATGGCAAAAACTCCCCTTTAACAGGAGGAACTCCCCTTTAACTGGAGAAACTCCCCTTTAACAGGAAGAACTCCCCTTTAACAGGAGAAACTCCTCTTTAACAGGAAGAACTCCCCTTTAACTGGAGAAACACCCCTTTAACAGGACAAACTCCCTTTAACAGCAAGAACTCCCCTTTAACAGGACGAACTCCCCTTTAACAGCAAGAACTCCCCTTTAACTGGAGAAACACCCCTTTAACAGGACGAACTCCCCTTTAATGGCAAAAACTCCCCTTTAAGTGGAGAAACTCCCCTTTAACAGAACTAATTCCCCTTTAACAGGAGGAACTCCCCTTTAAATGAAAAATCTCCCCTTTAACAGCAGAAACCCCTCTTTAACAGGAGGAACTCCCGTTTAACAGGAAGAACTCCCCTTTAACAGAACTACTTCCCCTTTAACAGCAGAAACACAACTTTAAATGCAAAATCTCCCCTTTAACAGCAGTATCTCCCCTCTAACAGCAGAACCCTGGAACAGACCCAGGCTCAGAGGGGGGGGGTGCACACCAATCAACAGCCATAATAATAATAAGATCAACTGTAGAGCTGACAGCAGGACTGTGACTAATAATGATCAATAAGGTGACAGTGAAAAACATGACAATAGTTCATGTTGCTGATCGTCGGCCGCCAGAGGAGACGTCAAAGTCCCGCCCACGACGTCTGACTGACAGGTGATCTCAGGTAAAGAAAGGCCACAACAGTCGGCTCTCAGCAACAAACAGGAAGTCAGAATGAGCTGAAGAATTAAATCACAGAATCTAACCCAGCGTCCCTGAAACCACCTCTGACTGTCTGAGGTTCATGAACTCAGCACAGGATCCAGGACTGTAAATCAGGACTCCAGCGTGTAGCGGCTGAGTGAAGGAGGTCTGGACTCTGTGGAGGAGAGTCATGGTCTCAGAGACACTGTAGAAGGACAGAACACCTGCTCTGTGGTCCAGGTACACCCCCACTCTGGAGGACCGAGGACCTGAGACGGGAGTTTGGACACTGTTGTGATAAAACTGATAACTGTTTGTGTCACAATCCAACGACCAAGATTTGTCATTGAGTCCAAGTCCAGAGTCTTTTGTTCTCCCGTCTCTCCTGATGCTCTTGTATGTGACGGCTACATGAAACCACCACCACCCTCTGATCTCCACCTCCCAGTAACAACGTCCAGTCAGACTCTCTCTGCTCAGGACCTGAAACCTGTTAGTGAATCTGTCTGGATGATCAGAATAAGACTGTTGTTTTGTCACAAATGTTACTTTTCTGTTCTCCTCAGACAATAACAGATTTCTATAAGCTGTGTTTGGATCCAGTGTGATCTGTCGAGCATATCTTAAGAATCCAGCTCTGGTCGTGGGCTCTGGTTGAGACAGTAAAACGTCCACCTGAGTCACAGTCAGTGAGATGTTTGTCCAGTGGTCCCTCAGAGCGTCCTGTAGTTTCTCTCTGAGCTCTGACACAGCAGCCGTCACGTCCTCAAAGTGTCTCAGAGGACGGATGTTGATGCTGGATGAGTGTGTGTCCTCTCTGAGAGCTGGCAGTGATCTGTAGCTGTGGACAAACTGGCTGTGATCCTCTGTGTGTGAGAGCTCCTCCAGCTCGGCGTCCCTCCTCTTCAGCTCCCTGATCTCCTGCTCCAGCTCCTCCTGAAGCTCTTTGACTCGACTCACTTCGGCTTCCTGCTGGGATCTGACCTGCCGCTTCAGCTCAGAGCTCCTTCTCTCCATCAGACGGATCAGCTCGGTGAACGTCTCCTCGCCGTGCTCCACTGCTTCATCGGCAGAGCTGCAGATGTCCTCCACCTCCTGCTGGAGCTCCTTCAGGTCTTTCTCTCTGTCCTGGATCCTCTGCTGGATGTTCAGGCGACTCCTCTCCAGCTCTGTCTGCCTCTCAGTCCTCTCTGCTGCAGCTGACACTGTGTCGTGGCCTTTATGTTGGTCCAAAGAGCAGAGATAACAGATACTCTGCTGATCGGTGCGGCAGAATATCTTCATCACCTCATCGTGACGAGAGCAGATGTTCTCCTGGAGCTTCCTGGACGGCTCCACCAGCTTGTGTTTCTTTAATGCAGCCACTTCATAGTGAGGCTGCAGGTGTTGCTCACAGTAAGACACCAGACAGACCAGACAGGACTTGAGGGCTTTCAGTTTCCTCCCAGTGCAGAAATCACAGGCCACATCTTCAGCTCCAGCGTAGCAGTGATCAGCAGGAGCAGCCTGGAGTCCCGTCTTCTTCAGCTCCTCCACTAAAGCTGCTAACATGGTGTTTTTCAGCAGGACAGGCCTCGGTGTGAACGTCTGCCTGCACTGAGGGCAGCTGTACATCCTCTTCTCATCCTCCTCTTTATTCCAGTGGGCTCTAATACAGCGCATGCAGTAGTTGTGATCGCAGGAAGTCGTCACCGGATTCTTCAGGACGTCCTGACAGATCGAACAGGAGAAGGTTTCACGGTCCAGCTGGACTCCTTTCTGCGCCATTTCACCTCTCAGAGACTCAACGACTGTCTGAGTTTCACTTCCTCGTCACTGAAAACCTGTTTGATCTGAACTTGTTGGTCCCACCCATCTTCAGACTGAGAGCAGGAGGAAGAGGGAGGAGTTATCAAGCTCTGACTGACTCTGAACGAGGGAGGAAAGTTCAGATAAGATAAGATATCGTTTATTGATCCCTCAGTGGGGAAAATTTGCTGTTACAGCAGCTCAGGGAGAAACAGACAAAAAGCAAACACTTAAAGAATTAGAAAATTAAATAGCAAGAAAATTAAATAGCAGAATATAATATATACCGTGGTTAAGAACTCCCCTTTAACAACAGGAAGAACTCCCCCTTTAACAACAGGAAGAACTCCCCTTTAACAACAGGAAGAACTCCCCTTTAACAACAGGAAGAAACCTGGAACAGACCAAGTTAATATCGCTGATCGTCAGCTGCCACCACTCTTTCCTGATATCAGTCCCGTTATTCTGACTCACATTAAGTGTTGTGGTGTTTCTCTTTGTTCCCATGTTGCTGATCATCAGTGACATCATACCTCTTTGAAAATGTTCTCTGCTTTACTGACTGCAGCCTCTCAGAACAGGGAAATTAATGAAACCTGTGACAAACATGCGTTAACATGCGTTTGTGTGACAGCGTCTCCGAGCTCATTAGTTTTCAGTCGTCCGGACGTCCGCTCATCCTGCCTTTCGTGGACTTCCTGTGGCCACAGAGGCGCAGACGTGTCTCTTTGACGTGTCCGAGTCACGTGGTGTTTCTTTCCGTGTCCCCTCACAGCTCATCACATGAAGACCTGAAGAAGAGTTCAGCTCCGACGCTGCAGCGCCGTCACGGAGGAAAACGCTCGGAGCTCCTTTTGCATCAGTTTGTTTTCATACAGAACAGTTTTATACACGATTATGTTCTTTTTTTATTATTATTATTATTATTATTATTATGTGACTTGTGTGTGTAGATTTTAAGAAACTCAACCGTTTTCATCACCATCAAACTTTTCTAAGGTCTCTGACGACGTTCATCGTTTAGGAGAAAACGCTAAATTTCAAACGAGTGGACGGCGAAAGACAATAAAGTCAGAATTGTGTTTTATTGAGGCCAAATGTGATGTTTGGACTCACAGGACTTCAGCTTTCTACTTGTGGATCAAACCGTGGACATAAATAGTTGATGAACTCACTTAAACTCCTTTATTTTCCTGGACTTTGCTTTGTTGTTGTTCTGTTTGGTGGTTTTGCTCCGTCAGTCACTCTAATGAACCGTGTGGAGAAATTTACCAGCTGATTAAAGCTCTACCTTTTTTCAACAACATCGTCTTCATGTGGTCTGAAACCTGTTTTTGTTTTAGCTGTTTTACTAAATGACCTTCGTCTGTGATCTGTGTGGAAGCAGCGCTCAAACTGCTGCCGTGAAAATGTTCCTTCTGCAGGCTGTGGAGTTAAAAACGGGAAGAGAAAGTCCTGGAAAATCAGGGAACTTTGTGCATCTTATTTAAAAACAACAAAGCCTGTATTTAAATGAGTAATTAATGCAGTAATGAATCAGTCTGGGATCCCTGGTCTGATGATTTTCTGCATTTCTGGGCCAAAAAGTCCAACTTTTTAATGAAGGAAAGTTCTGGAAAAGTCACTTTGAGCATTTATTGCAAAAACAGAAATCAAAATGTGTTAATTAAAATCCAACCCAGTGTTTTTTTATCCTCGCAGACTTCCCTGATCTAAAGTGTGTTTTAAAATGATCTCTCTGACAGAATTTATTGAATTATTGGGGCAAGTCTTTTTTTTTTAAGGATTAAAAATGTGTTAATTCACCAAACTAGTATTTTTATAACATTAATATTATTCTGGTTAAATGAATCCCTGAAGTGCAGCTTGTCATGTTTCATTCCTGGATCGTGGAAAAGCAGCTTTTATTCAAGGAAAGTCCTGGAAAAATCAGGGAAGTTGAATGAAAAGGAAAATGTGTGAATTAAATCCAAACCTGGAAGAACAGAGTCGGATCTCAAGCAGGTTAAAAGTGTTTTGGTGGGTTTCCATGTTCACATTTCCAGCCTATGAAAGACGACAACATTCAGAACCAGTCTGGCTCTGAATGTTGTCCTTCAGCTCGTCTCGTCGTCGTTTGTGTTGCCGACCTCACCGGGAAAGCCGGAGGAGATCCACCTCAGGAAAGACTCCAGAACGAGAGACGTCCCTCTCAGGATCCCGATCGGCAATGTAGGTATCATCTCTGATGACTGATGTTTTAATAATTCTCAGCGGATGTCTTCAACAAATTGTCTTTCTGTTCATCAGTGATGGTCCAGTTGAGGCGCCTCGACTCAGACGTTTAAATCCGTCTTGGGGATCAAACCTCTCCAAAGCCTGACCTGCAGGCTGAGGACGCTGAGGTGAGGCAGCAGTGATCTCCTTTCTGTATTTCACCAGGTGTTTATTTGTCCCTGAGCCGCTCTGAGAGCTGGACCGGAGGGACGACCACACTGCAGACCGAAGTAATATCATACTGCTAATCTTTTAGTCACACTCCTATTGTTAGTGCTGTAGTCACTGCTAGTACGTTGGTTGCTGTTTGTGTCGTCTCTTCTGTCTCTGTTCTGTTCCAGGTTTCTTCCTGTTAAAGGGGAGTTCTTCCTCCACTGTTGCTCAATATAACATCTGATGCAGCTCATGAGGGGATTCTTGAATCCTTCATGTTGAATCCCTGAATCGTTGGTCTCTCTCTAATGAAAGAGTTTGGTCCAGACCTGCTCTTTATGGAAAGAGTCTTGAGATAACGCTGTTGTGAATTGGAGCTCTATAAATAAAGACTGATTGATCGAAGCCTCGCCGCTCTGGACCGGGACTAAACTGAAACTCTGAAGAACACGGCGTTACTGACTGTTAGGTTAGTGTTTGTGGCAGAGATAAAGGAGAACCTGAAACACACCAGGAAACTAAAGAGATTTATTAGTGAACTACACTCCTCACTAAGAGTCAGGGATGTTCAGCGCTCAGGTGAAGTCTCAGGATGAACCTAAAATGCTTTCTCACCTTTCCAGGTGAACTTAATGTGACCTTCTCTAAACTCTTGAATGTCCAACTGTTCAGTGTCTCAGTACTTTCTGCACCAGCTGCTGTTCTCTAACAAGAAGCTTCACAGCAACATTCACAGCAGGTTTGATCCCTGAATCCACCAATACATTTCCTGCTTCAGGTAGAATTGGTATTTAAACAGTCCTCCTCATCGAGCTGTTCACATTCTGACATCATGAGACAGGGGCGCCCCCAGAAATTTTTCACAGGGGGGGCCAGATAGGGCCATTGAAAATCCTGGGGTGGCACACCAAAACCAAAAACAACAACGGAATTTCAAGAAGAAAAGCTGCTGTAAGTATTGAGTCAAAATCGATGTCAGTATGAGAGTTAAGGAATCACATACTCATATACTTTCTAATTTTACAGTTAGTGTTACTCAGATGTACATGGACTAATGCAGGACAAGCCTGTTTTATTTAGTGTTGGTTTGTTTGTGAGTTAGGAAATTCATTGCTCTAATAGGGTAGTTGTATTATACAGCTTTACTATTAGGGAGTAGATTCATGTAATGAACTAAACAGTAACAGGGAACAAGTCTACTCTAGTTTAAAAGCAGCACACAGAGGCCTTTGATTGTTTTCAGTACAGCTTTATTCTGCTGTAAACATGTAACAGACTGTGTCCACTAAAGCATTGTCTTTGACAGTAGACATTTGACCACAGCTCTGAGAGGATTCTAGCCATGTGTGAGCACTGTGCCAGTCTTTCTTGAAGCCTCGTCTTCTGCCCCCTTGAAGAGCACGAGGGGCCCCTCTGATCCTGACTGGGAAATATCTGTGATGAAACATGAGGACGATAAGTTACTCTGAATTTAAAATAGCAGCAGCAAAAACAACAGTAACAACATGAGTAGCTGTTCATAGTAATCAGATTACAGTTGTATTATGGACCCACAGTCAGTTCTGTTCTGACTGTTCAAACTCTTCTACCAGTAAACATGAACAAGAAGCTTTCTGTTGTTGCACCAGGATTCATAACTCAGTGTTGACACCTTGTTACCACACGTTTATCCAGGTGAAGTTACTCTCTTGCCATTCATTTCCTCATGAGGGACCCTGTTCTCAGCTCACCTGTTGGTCCATCAGTAGGATGATCAGCTGTGTCCTGTCTGACCTGCTGTCTTACTTCTTCATGTTCTCAGCTCACCTGTTGGTCCATCAGTAGGATGATCAGCTGTGTCCTGTCTGACCTGCTGTCTTACTTCTTCATGTTCTCAGCTCACCTGTTGGTCCATCAGTAGGATGATCAGCTGTGTCCTGTCTGACCCTGCTCCTCTGCCCTGCTCTGTCTCTGTCCCTGTCTGCTCATGGGTTTGCTCGGCGGTCTTATCTTGTCCTGCATCATCACACGTATGGAAGAGATGTCCGTAGACTTTCTCTTCATTGTCTGAAAAGTGCCGTAGCATCACGGCACAGGTGCTGGTGATCCTTAACACGAGCTAATGAGATGCTCAGTAACGGAGAGCAGCCAGCAGGAGGTTCAGCACAGACACAGTTTACCAAACACACACTATTTGTTCTAAAAGTAAGTACAGTTTGACTGACTTACCTGTTGGTAGTCTGCTCGTCTCAACAGCTGCCGTTGAAAATGACTTCCACTGTCCCTCTCTGAGTTTGAGTTTCAGTGCTGCCTTCACTTGCACTCGGACAACATAGTTACAATTTGCGAAATTCTCAAATGTGAACTTGACCTATCAGAACTGGGGGGGGCAAGCATTTTTCAGGGGTGGCCGTGGCCCCCCCTGGCCCCCTCTTGACGGCGCCCCTGCCTTTAGCTTTAGCTCTACCTTTATGCTTTAGCTCTACCTTTAGCTTTAGCTCTACCTTTAGCTTTAGCTCTACCTTTATGCTTTAACTCTACCTTTAGCTTTAGCTCTACCTTTATGCTTTAGCTCTACCTTTAGCTTTAGCTCTACCTTTATGCTTTAACTCTACCTTTAGCTTTAGCTCTACCTTTATGCTTTAGCTCTACCTTTAGCTTTAGCTCTACCTTTAGCTTTAGCTCTACCTTTAGCATTAGCTCTACCTTTATGCTTTAGCTCTACCTTTAGCTTTAGCTCTACCTTTAGCTTTAGCTCTACCTTTATGCTTTAGCTCTACCTTTAGCTTTAGCTCTACCTTTAGCTTTAGCTCTACCTTTAGCTTTAGCTCTACCTTTAGCATGTTGCAAAGAGCATATTTTTCTTCAACGTAACCTTTTGTATTCTACTATTTGAACCAACGTGGGACTGAAATATACAAGTTATACTAAGTTCACCAACAGATTACTGTCACTTGGTTCGTCTCACATGGGATTTATCCTCCTTTATACTGCGTGTAAAGAATATCTTATATTTTGAATGGTGTGTGTCGGCCTGTGACGGACGTCTCAGTTTGTTAATGCGACGGAGCGTCTCCTCCTCTGTTCTGTCCTGCAGCAGAGGACGGCTCGGACGACGACGAGCCGCTCATCAAGATGATCAAGAAAGCTCCGACCGACGAGCAGCTGAAGGAGACGGTGCAGAGTCTGCTGAAGGAGGCCAACCTGGAGGAGATGACCATGAAACAGATCTGCCAGAGGGTGAGGAGCCTGAGACGGACTGGCCGTCGACGCGGAGAGAAATAAATCTGTCGTGCTCTGAAATAAGAATAACACCGCTCTTCCTTCCTTCCTGTGTGTTTTTAGGTGTTTGACACGTACCCAGACCAGGACCTGACCGGCAAGAAGGACTACATCAAACAGACCGTCAAATCTGTGTGCACACACACACACAGTTCATGAGTACAGACTGAAACTACCGCCGTTTCCTTCAAGGGATCCCGTGTCATTTTTTCCTCACTTCAGTGGATCCATGTCAGAGTTATTTACTGGTGAACTTTGAACTTCTGACCGTTTTCCTTGTGCCGCCAAACTACATCAAAACTACAGACGGTCTTCAACTATTCAAAAAGTCCTTAAGTTATAAGAAATCGAACAGTTCACGCGACTGTCGTCCTGTTTTTAGAAATATTTTCCGCCCGTCGCGGCGTTCAGATGAAGCCGGGTCGCTGAGTCCGCCTGAGTCCCGTTTCTTCCGTCCTCTAATAGTTTCGTGTTCAGTGATATTTTTACTCGACTTCAAATTACAGTACGGGATGATTTTATTAAAGTGGGACAGAAATTCAAGGATCTACAGTTTTCTTTTGGGTTTCTCTAAAAGTGTAAAGATCTGAATCTGAACCAGTGTTTTCGGTGTTAACTGATCCTCTTTGATCCTCGTGTCTCAGATTTTCTCCTGATCGGAGCTCTTTGCTTTAACCCTCTGAGCTCTAAACGCTGCTGCTTCTTCTTCTGGTGACGTCGTTTCTCGGAGGACCTTCTTCTTCTTCATGTCCCTAAAATGTGTCCGACCTCAGCTAGAAGGTTCCAGAAGTCAGTGAAGCAGAATGAGTGAGAAAAGACTTCAGACTGGAGAAACATGGAGGAAATCCAGGAATCAGACATGTTGTTCATCAGAGGAGACTTTAATTCAGAAACCCAAAGATTCAGGAATTCAACATTAAGGATTCAAGAACACGAGCAAACAGCAGAGATTATATTAGGACACAGTGGAGGAAGAACTCCCCTTTAACAGGAGGAACTCCCCTTTAACAGGAAGAAGATCCCCTTTAACAGCAAAAACTCCCCTTTAACTGGAGAAACTCCCCTTTAAATGCAGAAACTCCCCTTTAAATGCAGAAACTCCCCTTTAACAGAACTAACTCCCCTTTAACAGGAGAAACTTCCCTTTAACGGCAAGAACTCCGCTTTAACAGGAGAAACTCCCCTTTAACAGGAGAAACACCCGTTTAACAGGAAGAACTCCCCTTTAACAGGACGAACTCCCCTTTAACAGCAAAAACTCCCCTTTAACTGGATAACACCCCTTTAACTGGAGAAACACCCCTTTAACAGGACGAACTCCCCTTAACAGCAAAAACTCCCCTTTAACAGCAAAAACTCCCCTCTAACAGGAGAAACTCCCCTTTAACTGGAAAAACTCCCCTTTAACAGGAGAAATTCCCCTTTAACAGCAAATACCCCCCTTTAACTGGAGAAACTCCCCTTTAACAGAACTAATTCCCCTTTAACAGGAGGAACTCCCCTTTAACAGCAGAAACACCCCTTTAAATGCAAAATGTCCCCTTTAATAGCAAAAACTCCCTTCAAATGCAAAAACTCCCCTTTAACAGCAGAATCTCCCCTCTAACAGAAGAAACTCCCCTTTAATTGGAAAACTCCCCTTTAACTGGAGAAATTCCCCTTTAACAGCAAAAACTCCCCTTTTACTGGAGAAACTCCACTTTAACAGGAAGAAGACCCCTTTAACAGGAGAAACTCCCCTTTAACAGGACAAACTCCCCTTTAACGGCAAGAACTCCCCTTTGACTGGAGAAACACCCCTTTAACAGGAAGAACTCCCCTTTAACGGCAAGAACTCCTCTTTAACAGGAAGAACTCTCCTTTAACTGGAAAACTCCCCTTTAACTGGAGAAACACCCCTTTAACAGGAAGAACTCCCCTTTAACAGGAGAAACTCCCCTTTAACAGGACGAACTCCCTTTAACAGCAAGAACTCCCCTTTAACTGGAAAACACCCCTTTAACTGAAGAAACACCCCTTTAACAGGAAGAACTCCCCTTTAACACGACGAACTCCCCTTTAATGGCAAAAACTCCCCTTTAACTGGAGAAACACCCCTTTAACAGGAAGAACTCCCCTTTAACAGCAAAAACTCCCCTTTAACAGGAGGAACTCCCCTTTAAATGCAAAAACTCCCTTCTAACAGGAGAAACTCCCTTTTAATTGGAAAAACTCCCCTTTAACTGGACAAATTCCCCTTTAACAGCAAAAACTCCCCTTTAACTGGAAAACTCCCCTTTAACAGGAGGAACTCCCTTTTAACAGGAAGAACTCCCCTTTAACAGCAAAAACTCCCCTTTAACAGGAGGAACTCCCCTTTAAATGCAAAAACTCCCTTCTAACAGGAGAAACTCCCTTTTAATTGGAAAAACTCCCCTTTAACTGGAAAAACTCCCCTTTAACAGGACAAATTCCCCTTTAACAGCAAAAACTCCCCTTTAACTGGAAAAACTCCCCTTTAACAGGAGGAACTCCCTTTTGACAGTAGAAACACCCCTGTAAATGTAAAATCTCCCCTCTAACAGCAGAATCTCCCCTCTAACAGCAGAACCCTGGAACAGACCCAGGCTCAGAGGGGGGGGGTGCACACCAATCAACAGCCATAATAATAATAAGATCAACTGTAGAGCTGACAGCAGGACTGTGACTAATAATGATCAATAAGGTGACAGTGAAAAACATGACAATAGTTCATGTTGCTGATCGTCGGCCGCCAGAGGAGACGTCAAAGTCCCGCCCACGACGTCTGACTGACAGGTGATCTCAGGTAAAGAAAGGCCACAACAGTCGGCTCTCAGCAACAAACAGGAAGTCAGAATGAGCTGAAGAATTAAATCACAGAATCTAACCCAGCGTCCCTGAAACCACCTCTGACTGTCTGAGGTTCATGAACTCAACAGAGTCTCCATAATAGTAAATCCAGACTCCAGCGTGTAGCGGCTGAGTGAAGGAGGTCTGGACTCTGTGGAGGAGAGTCATGGTCTCAGAGACGCTGTAGAAGGACAGAACACCTGCTCTGTGGTCCAGGTACACCCCCACTCTGGAGGACCGAGGACCTGAGACGGGAGTTTTGACACTGTTGTGATAAAACAGATAAATGTTTGTGTCACAATACAACGACCAAGATTTGTCATTGTGTCCAAGTACAGAGTCATTTGTTCTCCCGTCTCTCCTGATGCTCTTGTATGTGACGGCTACACTAAACCTCCCTCTGATCTCCACCTCCCAGTAACAACGTCCAGTCAGACTCTCTCTGCTCAGGACCTGAGACCAGTTAGTGAATCTGTCTGGATGATCAGAATAAGACTGTTGTTGTTTCACTAATGTTACTTTTCTGTTCTCCTCAGACAATAACAGATTTCTATGAGCTGTGTTTGGATCCAGTGTGATCTGTTGAGCATATCTTAAGAATCCAGCTCTGGTCGTGGGCTCTGGTTGAGGCAGTGAAACGTCCACCTGAGTCACAGTCAGTGAGATGTTTGTCCAGTGGTCCCTCAGAGCGTCCTGTAGTTTCTCTCTGAGCTCTGACACAGCAGCCGTCACGTCCTCAAAGTGTCTCAGAGGACGGATGTTGATGCTGGATGAGTGTGTGTCCTCTCTGAGAGCTGGCAGTGATCTGTAGCTGTGGACAAACTGGCTGTGATCCTCTGTGTGTGAGAGCTCCTCCAGCTCGGCGTCCCTCCTCTTCAGCTCCCTGATCTCCTGCTCCAGCTCCTCCTGAAGCTCTTTGACTCGACTCACTTCGGCTTCCTGCTGGGATCTGACCTGCCGCTTCAGCTCAGAGCTCCTTCTCTCCATCAGACGGATCAGCTCGGTGAACGTCTCCTCGCCGTGCTCCACTGCTTCATCGGCAGAGCTGCAGATGTCCTCCACCTCCTGCTGGAGCTCCTTCAGGTCTTTCTCTCTGTCCTGGATCCTCTGCTGGATGTTCAGGCGACTCCTCTCCAGCTCTGTCTGCCTCTCAGTCCTCTCTGCTGCAGCTGACACTGTGTCGTGGCCTTTATGTTGGTCCTCAGGGCAGAGATAACAGATACTCTGCTGATCGGTGCGGCAGAACATCTTCATCACCTCATCGTGACGAGAGCAGATGTTCTCCTGGAGCTTCCTGGACGGCTCCACCAGCTTGTGTTTCTTTAATGCAGCCACTTCATAGTGAGGCTGCAGGTGTTGCTCACAGTAAGACACCAGACAGACCAGACAGGACTTGAGGGCTTTCAGTTTCCTCCCAGTGCAGAAATCACAGGCCACATCTTCAGCTCCAGCGTAGCAGTGATCAGCAGGAGCAGCCTGGAGTCCCGTCTTCTTCAGCTCCTCCACTAAAGCTGCTAACATGGTGTTTTTCAGCAGGACAGGCCTCGGTGTGAACGTCTGCCTGCACTGAGGGCAGCTGTACATCCTCTTCTCATCCTCTCCATCCCAGTGGGCTCTAATACAGCTCATGCAGTAGCTGTGACCACAGGAAGTCGTCACCGGATCCTTCAGTGGATCCAGACAGATCGAACAGGAGAAGGTTTCACGGTCCAGCTGGACTCCTTTCTGCGCCATTTCACCTCTCAGAGACTCAACGACTGTCTGAGTTTCATTTCCTCGTAACTGAAACCGGTTTGATCTGAACTTGTTGGTCCCACCCATCTTCAGACTGAGAGCAGGAGGAAGAGGGAGGAGTTATCAAGCTCTGACTGACTCTGAACGAGGGAGGAAAGTTCAGACTGACAGCGCTGCTCCTCTTCCTCCAGTGAAAACCTGCTTCCCTTTGAAAACACTGCAGTCTTTAGTTTTAAAGGACTTCCTGCCTCCTCAGGCTCCATATTTCTCAAACTCTTCCTCATATTCTGCTCAGTTTCATGTTGCAGCAGCAATAACTGACAAACATGACAGTAAAACTCTGCCCTCTGACTGCAGAGCGGCTTTATTCCACTTTACTGAAGAACAAGACGGACAGAAATGTTAAAAAGAGGCGACATGGAAACAGGATCATTTAGAGTTATTGCAGATTTATATCATGGCCATCAGTTTTCTTTAGCTGAACACATTTTACCTCTCTGTCACACTGAGATTGTTGCTGAACAGAAAAGGAAGCCGGCCTCGTGTTGGTAAACAGTCTTTTTAAAGCAGTCTGGGACTCCAGGATCCGTCTGGTTTCACACTGAGCCGAGCGGCTCCGGCCTCGTCCACCTTCTAGTTTTCAGACCCAACGTTGTCCTCTGAGGTTTGGTGTTTGGCAGTTTCTTTTTTTAATTTTATTTTATTGCAGTAAATTGAGCACAAAATCCTCAAAGTGTTCTTCTCTGACTTTATCACCACCTACTGGCCCGGCACGCTTGTTGGAATCCCAGATTTTTGTGAAACAAGAAGAGAAAAATGTCCGTTTAGGAAAATAAGCGTATACGTGTGAACAAGGGTCAGTGTGCTCTCACCTCTGAGGACTTTCTGCCAGAAATCGTTACCCAGAATGCATTTAAATCCCCCGTGTGAACAGCGCCATGACGTTCGCTGCTCCTGTCGGCCTGAAACGACACAAACGGCTGCACGTGGACGTAGTTTCCTCAGCGGTTGTTGTTAATGAGAAGCTTTAAACCCTTAAAATGTGTCTCTATTGAAGGCTACGTGCTGATGCTACATTCACGTCAAGCAGATTTACAGAGGAACGAGGTGGTTAGCGTCGCTGCTAGCTTTGTGGGCGCACCATGTGAAATCAGCTGCTCGTATTGAGCTGCACACATTTAGCAGTTTAATAAGCGAAAGCAGATCAATTGTGGAAAAACAGCTCAGAGACTGAAGAGAATGTTTCTGTCCAAACAGCAAACGAAGAACATCAATGCAGATATTTGACGTTTTCATGCAGACAAACATCAGTCCAGGTGAACAGAAGTGGTCCTGAGCGGTGGAGCAGACACAGGAAGCAGCGCCGCCTGAAGACGCTCAAACATCTGCAGAACAGCATCAAAGTCCCGCCCACGACGTCTGACTGACAGGTGATCTCAGGTAAAGAAAGGCCACAACAGTCGGCTCTCAGCAACAAACAGGAAGTCAGAATGAGCTGAAGAATTAAATCACAGAATCTAACCCAGCGTCCCTGAAACCACCTCTGACTGTCTGAGGTTCATGAACTCAGCACAGGATCCAGGACTATAGTGAATCCAGACTCCAGCGTGCAGACTGACTCGTTGTTATATTTGATTTATTTACTAGAAGTCAACCAGGGGAAACTAGTTTTCATCAAGGAAACAATCACTGGCAGCAGTTGTAAAATAAGATTTGGTTCAGAATAATTCAAACTTCTACATATTTATTCTGAAATATTGATTATAATTTCATTTGGCTTGTGTTTTCAGTGGAATCGTTCCATAAGATGGTGCCGTACCAACATGCTTTGATCACTATTTTGAATTTTCCCTTCACCTAAAAAACTTTGTGGCTCAATAAAAACTACTCAGGCTGCAGATAACTTCCATGCAAAATAACTTTAGTGTGAAATTTTACTCACATGAACATTAATACAGAGAAATTATTTATATTTAAAAAATATAAATAAAAGTAGATCCAAATGTGAATGCATAATTGTACTAAACTACCTGGTGTGTGTTCACCTGAACTACTTTACAAACAGGAACTTGAATCCACATCAGAACAATGGAAACAATAACAAATAACTTCTCTCCAGTCGTTAATATCTCCTGCTCATTGATCCAGCGTTAAATGTAAATGTCTTCAGTCCGGTCGGGCGGCGCTCACTAATATCTCCTCCCCTGATGCTGCACACCTGTAGCTGCGTTCACCTGAAGGCAGCGTGGACGACTCAGACTCGTGGGGCACACAGGTGACACCTGAAGGCATCACGGACAATTTGCATATAAGAACGACTCGCAACTGTGAATCGGTTCTCATCGTTCACTTAAAAGAGCCGTTCAAAAGACTCGACTCGTTCGCCAACGTCACATCTCTCAGCTGGATCTTCATCACGCTCCTCTCCCTCACCCTCTCAGTGTTTTCCCTCCTTATTTTACTGCATTGTAAATAAAAACGTCGATGATATTCCCCCACAAACCCAGCGACCCATGAAGGCCTCTCCTCTGCACCTGCAGGCGTCACACAGACAGGAAACCACCAGACTGTCATTTCACTTCATTTATTTAAAACATCCCAATATAAGAGAAAATTACACATTTCTGAATTGCTCTATTTACAAAAACATACATTCTTTCACATCTACTTACAGTTGACATGGTTGTTCACTGCAGAGTCTCCGTCGAGCCCAAGAGGTTTCAGGTTTACAGTCCCAGGTTTGTTGGCTCTAGCTTAAATTACGTCGCTGTACAGTTCATGTTTGTTTTCTTTAAAAAGGCACTAAGAAAGGACGAGCTAGGACACAACATTTGATGAGGAACTGTAATCCAACAACGGGCGGCGGAGCAAAATCATAAATAGCTGTTGGCTTTGGCAGTGATCCAACTGAAGCTCATTCAGCGCTGAAACATTTGTTTTTCTTACATATGAACAGACATTTTGTTTTTAATACACTGAGGCTGATCAATAAATACAAGCACTTACAACGAAAAGCAATTGCAGGCAGTTTTCCTATGCGAGTCAAGTTTTCCAGGATTGTAACGAGAGCGTGCAACCGGGTCGCACCGATAGAGGAGAAGGAATGAAAACGGGAATCGTTGAGCCACAAACAGGTCGGGAGCATTTGGGGGGAGAAACAGAAGAAAAACAAAAACAAGCTACCTTCAGGTTTCAGGACGTTTGGCAGCAAATCAAGTGTCCGATTGTTCCGGTGGCTCGTAGTTCATCACTTTTGTCCTCTGCTGAGAAGCCAAAAGCTACAAGTTGACGCGCAATCGACAGGGAATTCAGGCGAGGGTCATTTTTCATATCAGTTTGTGATAAAAACGTAGAGAAGGAGGTTTTCCTGAGAATCTGACTGAAGCACCACCTGAAAGCATTTAAGCCTCAAGCTCAGGAATAGCAGCAGTGAAACTCCCAGACAACACCTGACAGGTAGAACAAGCTGCTGTACTCACAATCCCAGACTTCAAAGAGACCAAACACAGCACGTGTGTGTGTGTGTGTGTGTGTGTGTGTGTGTGTGTGTGTGTGTTCTTCACACATGCTCTGTTTCCTCTTTGTTTTCTCTTCGCCTGCTGAAAGTACAAACTTCACACTAAACTCAGACCTGCAGCTCGTCTCTCTCTCACCACTTTATTCCACTTTACTGAAGAACAAGACGGACAGAAATGTTAAAAAGAGGCGACATGGAAACAGGATCATTTAGAGTTATTGCAGATTTATATCTTCCTCGTCACTGAAAACCGGTTTGATCTGAACTTGTTGGTCCCACCCATCTTCAGACTGAGAGCAGGAGGAAGAGGGAGGAGTTATCAAGCTCTGACTGACTCTGAACGAGGGAGGAAAGTTCAGATAAGATAAGATATCGTTTATTGATCCCTCAGTGGGGAAAATTTGCTGTTACAGCAGCTCAGGGAGAAACAGACAAAAAGCAAACACTTAAAGGATTAGAAAATTAAATAGCAAGAAAATTAAATAGCAGAATATAATATATACAGTGGTTAACACCTATATACACAAAGAAGCAGTTATGTACCCAAACAAAATGTAATTACAGGAAAAATGTTTGGACTCACAGGACTTCAGCTTTCTACTTGTGGATCAAACCGTGGACATAAATAGTTGATGAACTCACTTAAACTCCTTTATTTTCCTGGACTTTGCTTTGTTGTTGTTCTGTTTGGTGGTTTTGCTCCGTCAGTCACTCTAATGAACCGTGTGGAGAAATTTACCAGCTGATTAAAGCTCTACCTTTTTTCAACAACATCGTCTTCATGTGGTCTGAAACCTGTTTTTGTTTTAGCTGTTTTACTAAATGACCTTCGTCTGTGATCTGTGTGGAAGCAGCGCTCAAACTGCTGCCGTGAAAATGTTCCTTCTGCAGGCTGTGGAGTTAAAAACGGGAAGAGAAAGTCCTGGAAAATCAGGGAACTTTGTGCATCTTATTTAAAAACAACAAAGCCTGTATTTAAATGAGTAATTAATGCAGTAATGAATCAGTCTGGGATCCCTGGTCTGATGATTTTCTGCATTTCTGGGCCAAAAAATCCAACTTTTGAATGAAGGAAAGTCCTGGAAAAGTCACTTTGAGCATTTATTGCAAAAACAGAAATCAAAATGTGTTAATTAAAATCCAACCCAGTGTTTTTTTATCCTCGCAGACTTCCCTGATCTAAAGTGTGTTTTAAAATGATCTCTCTGACAGAATTTATTGAATTATTGGGGCAAGTCTTTTTTTTTTAAGGATTAAAACTGTGTTAATTCACCAAACTAGTATTTTTATAACATTAATATTATTCTGGTTAAATGAATCCCTGAAGTGCAGCTTGTCATGTTTCATTCCTGGATCGTGGAAAAGCAGCTTTTATTCAAGGAAAGTCCTGGAAAAATCCGGGAAGTTGAATGAAAAGGAAAATGTGTGAATTAAATCCAAACCTGGAAGAACAGAGTCGGATCTCAAGCAGGTTAAAAGTGTTTTGGTGGGTTTCCATGTTCACATTTCCAGCCTATGAAAGACGACAACATTCAGAACCAGTCTGGCTCTGAATGTTGTCCTTCAGCTCGTCTCGTCGTCGTTTGTGTTGCCGACCTCACCGGGAAAGCCGGAGGAGATCCACCTCAGGAAAGACTCCAGAACGAGAGACGTCCCTCTCAGGATCCCGATCGGCAATGTAGGTATCATCTCTGATGACTGATGTTTTAATAATTCTCAGCGGATGTCTTCAACAAATTGTCTTTCTGTTCATCAGTGATGGTCCAGTTGAGGCGCCTCGACTCAGACGTTTAAATCCGACTTGGGGATCAAACCTCTCCAAAGCCTGACCTGCAGGCTGAGGACGCTGAGGTGAGGCAGCAGTGATCTCCTTTCTGTATTTCACCAGGTGTTTATTTGTCCCTGAGCCGCTCTGAGAGCTGGACCGGAGGGACGACCACACTGCAGACCGAAGTAATATCATACTGCTAATCTTTTAGTCACACTCCTATTGTTAGTGCTGTAGTCACTGCTAGTACGTTGGTTGCTGTTTGTGTCGTCTCTTCTGTCTCTGTTCTGTTCCGGGTTTCTTCCTGTTAAAGGGGAGTTCTTCCTCCACTGTTGCTCAATATAACATCTGATGCAGCTCATGAGGGGATTCTTGAATCCTTCATGTTGAATCCCTGAATCGTTGGTCTCTCTCTAATGAAAGAGTTTGGTCCAGACCTGCTCTTTATGGAAAGAGTCTTGAGATAACGCTGTTGTGAATTGGAGCTCTATAAATAATGACTGATTGATCGAAGCCTCGCCGCTCTGGACCGGGACTAAACTGAAACTCTGAAGAACACGGCGTTACTGACTGTTAGGTTAGTGTTTGTGGCAGAGATAAAGGAGAACCTGAAACACACCAGGAAACTAAAGAGATTTATTAGTGAACTACACTCCTCACTAAGAGTCAGGGATGTTCAGCGCTCAGGTGAAGTCTCAGGATGAACCTAAAATGCTTTCTCACCTTTCCAGGTGAACTTAATGTGACCTTCTCTAAACTCTTGAATGTCCAACTGTTCAGTGTCTCAGTACTTTCTGCACCAGCTGCTGTTCTCTAACAAGAAGCTTCACAGCAACATTCACAGCAGGTTTGATCCATGAATCCACCAATACATTTCCTGCTTCAGGTAGAATTGGTATTTAAACAGTCCTCCTCATCGAGCTGTTCACATTCTGACATCATGAGACCAAGACGACACCTAACAGTTGATCAGCAGCACCTCAACACTGGAGGCTTCAAACAGGAAGTCCTCAGACGGAGGTGTTCACTGAGCTTAGAGGGTCACAGAGTGTCATCAGGAGGTTGGAACAGTGATACAGAGACTGGAAGAGTCACAGAAAGGAGAGGAGTGGACGTCCTTTGGCCACGTCCCAATTTATTGAGACACTGACATGTTCTGTTGTGGTTTACCCTCCACTGCTGGTAGATTTTCTTTCAATAAATTGTTTAAGATGAAGAAATCACCAGTGTATGCTTCTACTTAAATGTCCTACTTTCATGATATAATATCACTGTAGCAGTAACTTTTTATATTTTCCATACATTTCACCTGAAAGTCGAATATCTTGAACTTTTGGTGAGTATAAGGTTTCTGAAGGGCATCGGTCGCCAGTTCTGGGTGGATTCTGTCACAGGTTGTGGTTTCTTGGGCCAACCTGAGCTGCCATCAGGCTCTGGAGGAAGGACGCTGTGGATGAACTAACCTCAGGTAAAGATAACTCAGTATTTATGGGTCTTTCTTTGTCACTGCTTCGATATAATCCAGGCTGATAACTTGTGCTTCTATCTGCTCCACAGAGTCGACCACGGTGCAGAACACTGGTTTAAACTGGGACTGAGAAAATGTAAGTTGACGTTTGAGTGCCAGTTAAACAGAAAACACAGTTTATTGTTGGTTTTGGGGATATTTTTCATCCAGTAAATCACACGGTGAAACGTGGAAATAAAAGAAGCACGACGCTTCGATTCATCTTTCAGATCAAATACTTTGATATTCACCGAACACGTCTGTGCATTATTACGTTTATATATACAGAGCTGAACAAAGGTATCAGACCTCCACCCAGTGGAAGGTGTTTCCCTCCCCTGCCCTAAATTAACAGTATTACTGATCACCAGATTATTTCTTTAGTTCCTGTGATGGTTAATCCTCCAGTATGTGCAGCTCTTTAATCACAATGATGGATCTGAAATGATGGAAAAGGAATCTGGAGTAGAGGAACTGATGGACTGGACAAGTCAGAGTCCAGACTAGAATCCTACTAGAACAGATCTGGGATTTATTGGATTAAAAAATAGATCACACACTAATTTAATCCAAAGCAAGTCTGAGGGAACAGCTGGGAACTATTTGGAACTCAATAACAAAAGAGACGGTGGAAAAGTCCATGAAAACAATCAGGGAGGTCAAACTAGATATTAAGATTTCTGGTTAAAACATGTGAATAAGGACTATTTAGTTGTTCCAGTTTGTTATTTGCCTAATAAATAAAAATACAATGTTTAATTTGAAACAAGTTTTTGACAGATTTCTAACATATTTGTGTTTTTATGACAGCTGGTCTGAGACACTTGTTAACCACTGTATATACGGTCAGTTTTCCCCTGAAAAGGAGGCAGGTGGAGGTTTATAAATCCTTCTCATCCCTAAAACCTGAAGAGTTTTCTCACGTCCACTTCCCTCGTGTGGAAGTCGGTGGTCTAGTTATCACGACATGAGATACATCAGTAAATATCCCACTGGTGGATTTGGAAGTGTTTTTCTTAAGAAAAGCAGATGTTGCTAACAAGCGGCTGAATGAGACTACAGGGGAGGTCGAGGACGATAAACGTCTGGTCCAACCTGTGCTTGTGTTTGCAGACTAACTTCCAAGCTGCAGATGAATCCGTTCACAGTATTTCACACAGTGTTGTTCTGTCAGATTGCCGTGGGGGTGACGCTGAAATCTGGAAAACAGGAGAAATGTGGTCTCTTCTCTTAGTTCTCGTCAGTATTACTTTACTTGTTACTTACTTGAAGGACTTATTGGGGCAGCCTGATAATAAGGAAGAGAAATAATCCAACCTGGAAGTGACTCATGTGGACTAGTGTTTCTGCATCATCTGATTTTAGCAACATTACCGAGATGGAAAAAGGCAGTTCTAGAAATGTGTTTAATGTGGGAGTTAAAGGACAAATCCTGATCAAATCAGACTCCCAGATTCCTCCCAGTGCAGCTGGAGGCCACAGTGATGCCACCCAGGGCAGATATGTTGGTAGGAAAGGTGTTTAGAGCAGAATAACTTCAGTTTAGTTTGAGTTCAGCAGCAGAAAGTCGCTGCTCATCCAGGACTCTGAGTTTAGCCAACTGACTGGCTTCATCTGGCTTTTACAGCTGATGTTTGTAGCTTTTTACTATATAAACCATTGTTTTAACCCTTTATTGCCAAATAAGATCAACAACAATAATAATAAGCAGTAACTCTTTTAGCATATAAAAGTTACACTGATACAGCATAAAGCGCACACAACAGAAACGTTATAATCCACGTCATGACGCTGTGAGCGTGAACGATCGTTTTCTTATTCAGAAAAATATGTGGAGAAAAAACTATCTTCATTTTTTTATGCTTTATTGCACTTTTTAGCAATTAGTTTAGTCAGTCTGGACATGAGTCTGTACAGGTGATTAAAACTGGGGATATAAGGGGCGTGTTGATGTCTAGCTAATATTCTCCACTTGTGTGTATCACAGTTTCTATCACTGTCACTATGTTATATTTTCTATTCTGTCTGACAAACAAAACACAAACGTGTTTATTTAACTTACAGTAACACAGAAAAGCATCTTTCTATTTGTTCATCAGTCTGTTTTTTTGTTAATGGGTTCAATTAAAGTGTTTTTACCATAATAAATAGAAATAAAGTGAGTTTATTTAGTCTTTTAATGTTCTTCTTCCCTCTGAGACGTGTTTTTATCGTTTGGTAAATCTTAACTGAAGTTTTAAAGTAATAATTGTTAAACTGTGACATCATCACACCACATCTGATTTCTTTCTTTTTCTTTCTTTACATTTCAGCCACATCAGAGAACAAGCGGCTCTGCACAGCACTTTATTCAGGTCAGTACAGACGGAAACAAACTGAAGCTGCTTTTTGTTTTTTGTTTTTTAGCCTGATGCAAAAGTGCAACATGGAGTGAGAACAAAATACAAAGGAGTTCAAACCCATGTGTGAAAAACTTGGCCGTCAGCGACGACAGAACGTGCGACTCTCTTTAAATGAAAGCAGGTTATTGACGAACAGACTGAGCGGCAATAATGAGCTTTACTCTTCAGCAGAAATGACACGTACGCTCTAAAACACTCCACATGTGACGGCACTATAGAAAAATATCAGGGCTTTTGGTACAGGAGGACATTTTGAGGCTATTTGAGTCCACGAATGTGAGTTTTCTGATGTGTTTGGTCCCTCCGACGGCTCGTTTCGGTCAGGAAGGCGTCGCAGGTTTGATCCCCGACAGTCCGCTCTGCAGACGTGTTGTCATCTCCTCAGACTGCTGTAGGAGTGAAGGTCATTGAACTGCACAGATGACGGAGAACAAAAGGGGCCTCGTGTGACGGTTCCCTAATTAGCAAAACTTCATATAAGTGTAGCTTTATATTTAAAAACAGAGGGAGACGTTTGTACGTTTACAGAGATCTTCAAAAGAGCTGCAGCACAGTTCTTTCGGCTTCTCCTGACAAAGCCAGTCAAAGCGGCGTGGCGTTTACTGACACTGTACGTTCAAACACGCCGTCACAGTTCATCTGGCCGCCGTCGGGTCCTGTTTTAAAAACGCTCTGCTCTGTTCGGCACCACAGGAAAGCAGCTCTCTGAAGGAATCGGGGAAAGTTAACCAGACGTACGTTTGCCACAAAAACTGTAAAAATACTGTTTGCTGTTGCTTTGATGGAGTTTGTTTTTCAGGTGTGGATGTGTTCACGCCAAAAACCTGAAACCCCACCGGTCCGGATTCAGCCGTCCTTCACGTGGCTTCAAATCCCACCAGGAGAGTTTCAGAGAGTTTCTCCTGCTGATCTTTCTGCTCAGGTTCAGCTGGTTTGGTCCTTAAACTGATGTTGGAGCTTCTAAACAGGCTGCGTTTCTTCTTCTGCTGCTGCTTTAAATGTGTTTCTAACGGGATCAAACAGGCTGCGTTTCTTCTTCTGCTGCTGCTTTAAATGTGTTTCTAACGGGATCAAACAGGCTGCGTTTCTTCTTCTGCTGCTTTAAATGTGTTTCTAACGGGATCAAACAGGCCGCGTTTCTTCTTCTGCTGCTTTAAATGTGTTTCTAACGGGATCAAACAAGCCGCGTTTCTTCTTCTGCTGCTTTAAATGTGTTTCTAACGGGATCAAACAGGCTGCGTTTCTTCTTCTGCTGCTGCTTTAAATGTGTTTCTAACAGGATCAAACAGGCCGCGTTTCTTCTTCTTCTGCTGCTTTAAATGTGTTTCTAACAGGATCAAACAAGCCGCGTTTCTTCTTCTTCTGCTTTAAATGTGTTTCTAACGGGATCAAACAGGCTGCGTTTCTTCTTCTTCTGCTGCTTTAAATGTGTTTCTAACAGGATCAAACAGGCTGCGTTTCTTCTTCTGCTGCTTCTTTAAATGTGTTTCTAACAGGATCATTTCTCCTTTTTGGACTAAACCAGCTCCCGTATGGCTCCAGTGCATCGACACATTATTCTCCAGCCTCATTTCCAAACTCTAATCAAACTTCTCTCACTCGTTTACGTAAACTGGTCCCTGATTCAGACCAGAGCAGAGGAATTGTAGGTGTGAAAATGTGAAATGGTAGATTTGGCAAACAAACGTCTGGTTAACTCCCCCCACCTGCCACGATGAGACGGCCTCCGACACCTGTGAAAAACACACTTTCTGATCCTCGTCTTGTGTTTTTGTTTTGTTTCTTCCACACTTGAATGTACCAGAACGTTCCTCCGTGGTGTGAAGTCTGAAACCTTCCGGGTGTCTTTAATTGGGAAACAGAAGACAACCAGGAGGTGGAGAGACCTGCAGGAGGATACGTCTGTGGAGATGAACCTCCGTCCTCCCCTCTGTGGTGGGTCGTCATTGGCTCTCGCACTCTCCCAGCAGCCAATAGGTGGTCATCTTTCCTTTGCCCTTGATGTCGATCTCTCCTCTCAGCTCCAACTGGAAGCAGTTGAACTCCAGCAGGACGTCGCGGGTCGTCGCCGACACGTGGATCTTCAGCGCTGCGCAGAAAACACACACAGGTACACCTGGAATAATTTACATCTTCTTCATCACACACACAGTGAGAAAAATAAAAACATGCTGAGTTTTATTTGAGGTATTTAATAATAATATTGCTCTCTTCAAAGCCACCAGACTCCATTGACAAAAACAGTCATTTTATCTGGCAGAACACAGGAGCTGCTGGTCTGCTGCTGCCTCTATCGGTCCGATTGTCTGTGTCACTGTGTGTTGCACAAATATTGTGTCGTATCCGAACTGACCCTTTAAAACACCAAAGGGACACAGTGACACAAAGAAACAAACTGATCGAGGCAGCAGTGTATTACTGTAAAATCCCTGTTTTAGTGAATGTAGTCTGGTGTGTGTGCTGTTTGTGGTTAAACCAAAAGGATCTTCCAGGTCTCTCTCTGTAGGGATCCTTTCCATGATGCTGTCACACATTTAGAATAACACTCTGAGCCTGTCAGTGGATCAAACAAGTCGTCTCTACACCAGAATCTGTATAAACAGGGCCCAGATTGAAAAAATACTTAAACTGAAGATTTAAATGTGTGTTTTGTAACGTTGTGTGGCTCTGACCTTCTCCGCTGGACTCCATGCGTGACGACGTGTTGACGGTGTCCCCGAACAGGCAGTAACGTGGCATCTTCAGACCCACCACGCCTGCACACACCGGACCTGCAACACACAGCAGCACCGGGTTCAAGCTCAAACTAGCTTTAGCTCTGCCTGTAGCTCTAGCTTTAGCTTTAGCTTTACCTTTGTGCTTTAACTCTACCTTTAGCTGTAGCTGTAGCATTAGCTCTGCCTTTAGCTTTAGCTTTAACTCTACCTTTGTGCTTTAACTCTACCTTTAGCTGTAGCTGTAGCATTAGCTCTGCCTTTAGCTTTAGCTTTAGCTCTACCTTTATGCTTTAACTCTACCTTTGTGCTTTAACTCTACCTTTAGCTGTAGCATTAGCTCTGCCTTTAGCTCTAGCTTTAGCTTTGTGCTTTAACTCTACCTTTAGCTGTAGCTGTAGCATTAGCTCTGCCTTTAGCTCTACCTTTGTGCTTTAACTCTACCTTTAGCTGTAGCATTAGCTCTGCCTGTAGCTCTAGCTTTAGCTTTGTGCTTTAACTCTACCTTTAGCTTTAGCTGTAGCATTAGCTCTACCTTTAGCTGTAGCATTAGCTCTGCCTTTAGCTGTAGCATTAGCTCTGCCTTTAGCTGTAGCATTAGCTCTGCCTTTAGCTGTAGCATTAGCTCTACCTTTAGCTGTAGCATTAGCTCTGCCTTTAGCTGTAGCATTAGCTCTGCCTTTAGCTGTAGCATTAGCTCTACCTTTAGCTCTAGCTTTGTGCTTTATTTGTGTTTTATTCTTTAAGAAATAAGCTACACAGAAAAAGAACCCATATCATTTCCTTCGTGCTTCAGCTGTGTTACGAGCTGCAGATTTAATGAAACTAGATTATTATTCATCATACAAACTGCACATCTTTATTAAACCAACTCTATTGATTTATTTAGCATTGATACACATTTATGGCTGCTGCTCACATTCTGCCTATCAGAAAGGCTTTTAAATGAAAACAATTTGTTCAGTCTGGCTTTGATGCAGCATTTTTATTGTAATAACTCATTTTACTGTTTATTATTTTTATTTTTTTAATTTTATTCTATTTTGTTTTATCTACATGCATATTACTTCGTTTACATTTTCCTGTAACCTATTTATGTTGTCGTATTTTTAACATTTTATTTATTTTTATTCTTTGTATTGTCTGTTATTGTTGTTTTATTTTTGACATCCATTATTTAATATTCTACATTTTTGTCATCATTTGTTTGTTTTTTTTTTTCTTTATAAGTAATGTCTGAGTGATAATTAACCCAATTAGCAATAATTAACTGTGTTAATGATCCCACACTTCCTTGGCCTCTTTTGTTCTAATCAAACATGTGACATATCGTCTTATTTTGTCTGTCTGCAGCTTGTTGTTGCTCACAAAGACGACGGAAACAGGAGTGATGATGACAAGGGTCAGTTCCTGATGATGGTCGTCATCCATAACTTTTGTTTTTAACTCTTCAGGAGCTTTCGATAGGTTTCTCACCGCTGTGTATTCCGATCCTCAGCTTCAGCTGCTGCTCTGCCCGGTGGCGGATCTTGAAGGTCCGCACGGCGTCCAGCAGGGCGAGGGCCATCCGGGCGATCTCTCTGCCGTGCAGCTTCCCGTTCCTCACCGGCAGCCCCGACACCACCATGTAGGCATCGCCGATGGTCTCCACCTGGGGGCGCCACAGGACCACAGAGAGCAGGTCACCATCTCCTTTCACAGTTCACACACATTCTTGGTGTGTTTCCTTATTTATTACTAAAAAAAATCAGTTTTTATCTCAGTTCTACTCTGCTGCTTCTTAAATATTTAAATACAATTAAAGGATAACTTCAGTATTTATAAACCTGGGCCCAATTTTTACATATCCTGGTGTCTGAGTGACTGGTAGGTAGTAAAAGTGTTGGAACTGGTCCAGTAGATCACCTCAGCCAGCAGCCACCAAACAGGCTGCAATGGCTGCAACGTGATCCTTTGGGACAACTGCACCTGATCACAGTAGGTCCACTAAAAGAGCTTGTTTGATCCACTGACAGGCTCAGAGTGTTATTCTAAGTGTGTGACAGCATCATGGAAAGGATCCCTACAGAGAGAGACCTGGAAGATCCTTTTGGTTTAACCACAAACAGCACACACACCAGACTACATTCACTAAAACAGGGATTTTAGAGAACAGGAAGTTGCTGATCTACTGCTGCTTTAATTGTGTAGTTTGTGTTTAGGGTTTTGTTCAGATCCAACAAAATATTTGTGTAACACACAATAGCACAAACAAACTAATTGATGGAGGCAGCAGACAGGGGTTTTAGCTCACAGGACACAGGAGCTGCTTCCTGTGTCCTGTTCTCTAAAATCTCTGTTTTAGTGAATGTAGTCTGGTGTGTGTGCAGAGAGCGATATAACGGCTGTTTGTGGTTAAACCAAAAGGATCTTCCAGGTCTCTCTCTGTAGGGATCCTTTCAATGATGCTGTCACACACTTAGAATAACACTCTACCCATATTTTTTCATATAATGTATCACGCTATTCAAAGCTACCAGACTCCATTGACAAAAGATGAAATTTTAACTTGGAGTTTCTGGTCTACCTCTGCACAAATTCATAAGTTTGTTTGTGTTATTGTGTTATATAAATATTGCGTTGGGTCTGAACTAACCCTTTATAACACCAAAGTCACACAATAACGCAAACAAACTAATAGAAGGAGAGAAAACAGCTCTTGTGTCCTGTGAGCTAAAATCCCTGTTTTATTGAATGGAGTCTGGTGTGTGTGCAGAGAGCGATATAGGGATCCTTTCCATGATGCTGTCACACACTTAGAATAACACTCTGAGCCTGTCAGTGGATCAAACAAGCTCTTTTAGTGGACCTACTGTGATCAGGTGCAGTTGTCCCAAAGGATCACGTTGCAGCCATTGCAGCCCGTTTGGTGGCTGCTGACTGAGGTGATCTACTGGACCAGTTCCAACACTTTTACTACCTACCAGTCACTCAGACAGCAGAATATGTACAAATTGGGCCTATTTGGAGTAAATGATCGGGGTGGAGGAGGTTGTTTGGGGGTTTATTTTATCACACACTGGTTTGTTTGTACTTCAGACGTTGATATTCTGTAGATGTGATGTTTACACCTGATGAAAAGCATTAAATAATGCATTCGGTCTAGTCTCCTGTAATATTAAAGATGTTTGAGTCTTATTAGAGCCGCAGCAGAACGTCCACTGGGAAATCAAACCTACAGAACAATAAAGGAGTTTGTGTTGATTTCGTCACCTTGTAAACATCAAAGTTATCGATGATGGCGTCGAAACAGGTGTAGAGGTCATTCAGCAGAGTCACCACCTGCAGAGGGAGTCAGAGCGACAGCATGAACAGCCAAATACTAACACTGACCTAAAGGGATAAAGAGGAGGATCAATACCGTCCTCATTATCGTAAGTCTGGGGGAGGCAGCTCTTCCCCCTTTGAGATCATTAACAGTGATTTGAGGCTGTAATGTTAGTGAACGTTAGCTACATACACAGGAACTGTAATTAGCCGCAGCCTTTGGCTACAGTTAGCAGACAGCTAACTATTAGCAACACTCAATAGAGCTGCTCATCTATGTACACATGCTAACAAACCACTGCAACACGTTAGCTGTAACTGTAGCGTTAGCCAGTTCATGATCATGTGACGCTCCATAATGGTGTCGGGGTCACAACCATGATCGGGATGATTGAAGCTGCAGACTTCATGTAATAAATGTGCCGACGTGGTTCGTTAGCTTGCGCCACAGGTGTAACGCTTACCATGAAAGCTAACGAACCAGTGCAACACGTTCAGATATTATGAATGATTGAAGCTGCTAACGTCGTTTTCCTGTGATTGTGATCCCGCCACCACCATTGGACGTTACATAAACATGAACTTGAATCAGCTGCAGCCGCGAGGCTTTGGCTAACCAGTTAGCAGGAGACTAAACCATCAGCGACACCTGCTTTCATGGCAGACGTTACACCCATGATGCAAGCTAACGAACCACGTCGGCACATTTATTACATGTGAAGTCAGCAGGGACCCCGACACAGTTATGGGATGTCACATGATCATGAACTTGACGTAGTCTTACGTAGGCTAACGTTACAGTTAGCAGGAGGCTAAACTGTTAGCATCACTCAACATAGCCGCTCACCACCTGCTTTCATGGTGACGAAGCAGAAGTCTGGTTTTCTTACAGTCCACCTGAACACGCACATGGCTGCTGTTCGCCAAGAAATAGTTCCAGCGCCTAACCACACCTGCTGTCTCAAACGGCAGCGCTCACCTCCATCGGCGTGCTCTCTGCGGAGATGGCGGTGAAACCCACGATGTCACTGAAGTAGATGGTGACCGAGTCGAAGGCTTCGGCCTGAACCGTCTCACCGCGCTTCAGCTGCTCCGCCACCGAGCTGAGGGGGGGGTAGATACCAAAGTACATGTAGTACTCACTGTGGTAGTATCTGGTACATGTAGTACTCACTGTGGTAGTATCTGGTACATGTAGTACTCACTGTGGTAGTATCTGGTACATGTAGTACTCACTGTGGTAGTATCTGGTACATGTAGTACTCACTGTGGTAGTATCTGGTACATGTAGTACTCACTGTGGTAGTATCTGGTACAGCAGGGCTTCGGCCTTGCGTTTCTCCTCGTGATAAGCCTGCGTTCGCTCCTCCACCAGCTCCTCCAGGTTGTTGGCGTACTGCTCCATACGGGACAGCAGGTTGTCCAGGATGTTGGTCCTCGACTCCCTTAACACACAACCAAAACGTGGATTCATCCGCCGCTGAATATAGTCCCCAACAAATGCACCGTTTACTCCGGTTTGTCTGGTAAAATGATTCGTTGGTCCAGGAAGTAGCCGTAGTGTCACACTCAAGACTCCATTGAAATAAACAGTGATTTCACCTCGCAGGACATGGGAGTTGATTGTCTAGTTGCAGTGACTGAGACATTTTACCACATTAATTTGGATCCAAATCAACCTTTTTAAACACCAAAGTCACACAATTACACAAACAAACTATCTGATTTACGAACCGGTAGACCAGCAACTCCTGTTGTCTGCGAGGTAAAATTACTGTTTTTGTGAATGGAGTCTGGTGGCTTGTAAGTGAGCATAGATGGATGCTAAAGCTTCAGTTCCACGTTGGAAATGGCTGAAAATATCCTAAATGTACTGAACTCACTTGTTCTGTTTGCGCAGCAGCAGGCGGATGTGGTTGAACTCGGGTCTCTCCGTGGGCTCCTCGGCCCAGCAGCGCTGCATCAGCTGACCCAGCTCGGGACTGTGGCTCTGGGGGTCGACGGTCGGTCTGAGGCAGGGCCACTCGCCCAGAATCACCCGGTCCACGATCTCTGCGGAGGGTCGGGGACAGTATTAAGACAGGTGAACGCTCCACACACGAAACTGTGTGGTTAAAACGAGAGGAAAAACAGCCGAATTGGAGGAAGATGAAGCTGCCAAAAGAAAAGATTTTAATTACCAACCAGTCAGAAATAACACCATCATGTGAAGTGCTCTAATTACCACAAAAACATAGAGAGAGAAACTTAGAGACTCAAAGTCCACTTAAGGATAAAACTGTATTTAATTATGGATATTTCCTAACGGCTGAACGGCTCGCTGCAGCGTAAAGTTCATTGGTTCATTTTTTCCAACTACAAAATGTTTTTTTGTCCTCACACAAACACTTTTTGAGTGCACTGTGGCCGTCTCAGAGTAGAGACCCACTGACTGAAACCTAAAGGTGATCACGTTGTTGTCTGTGTCCAGAAACAGAACCACAAACAGCCTGCAGCCAGCCTGACAGTGCTGTCTGTAAACACACCAGACTCCATTGACAAAAACAGCAATTTTACCTCGCAGAACACGGGAGTTCCTGGTCTACTGCTGCCTCGATCACTCAGTTTGTTTGTGTTATCTTGTGACTTGTGGTGATTTAAAAGGTTTGTTCAGATCCAACACAATATTTTTGGAACACACAATAACACAAACATACTAAGTGACCGAGGCAGCAGTAGACCAGGAACTCCTGTGTTCTGCAAGCTAAAATCCCTGTTTTGGTGAATGTAGTCTGGTGTGTGTACAGAGAGCGATATAACGACTGTTTGTGGTTAAACCAAAAGGATCTTCCAGGTCTCTCTCTGTAGGGATCCTTTTATCGTGACATTGTTTCCATAATGGTGCTATAAATGAAATTATCGATTATCTTTTGTATTGTGATGCCACAAGTGATGGTGGTTTAGAAGTACTTGTGATGTGCTGTAAAACTGCACTTGTTTTTTAACAACCAACAAGTGGTGGAGCAGGAAGATTTACTTGTCGTTTGTCAAGATTTACTTGCTTGTCATTTACGGATAACTTTTTTTTTTTTAATGACTGGTAGGTAGTAAAAGTGTTGGAACTGGTCCAGTAGATCACCTCAGCCAGCAGCCACCAAACGGGCTGCAATGGCTGCAACGTGATCCTTTGGGACAACTGCACCTGATCACAGTAGGTCCACTAAAAGAGCTTGTTTGATCCACTGACAGGCTCAGAGTGTTATTCTAAGTGTGTGACAGCATCATGGAAAGGATCCCTACAGAGAGAGACCTGGAAGATCCTTTTGGTTTAACCACAAACAGCACACACACCAGACTACATTCACTAAAACAGGGATTTTAGAGAACAGGACACAGGAGCTACTGGTTTGCTGCTGCCTCGATTCATCAGTTTGTTTGAGTTATTCTGCGACTTAGGTGTTTGAAAAAGTTAATTCAGTTCCAAACTAACATGTTAAAACACAAAAGACGCAGCAACTAGACCAGCAACTCCCATGGTCTGTGAGGTAAAAAAATACTGTTTTTGTGAATGGAGTCTGGTGTCTTTGAAGAGATAAACGTTCTATCTCCACATTAATGCTGAATTTTAAGTGAAATCAGAGAACTGTAAGGTGACACCTCAGCACTTGCGGCTCAAGTCCTGGAAAGTGTTTTTGGAAATGAACAAAGAAAAAAGAAAAGGCAGAAAATAACCCTTTCTTGATCTCTTTTCAGGCTCTCAGTCGTCCAGTGGTTCTCTCTTCTCCCTGATTGTCCTCCTCCTCCATCAGGGGGTAATTGCTGGTTTCAGTCCCGTCATGCTCCATCTCTAATTCCCCTCATTCAGACGCTGTCACGACTCAGACTAAATCCCTCCATCCATCCATCCATCCTCCGCTTTGTCCGCTGCCTCTCTTCCCACTTCCCTGATCGACGACTGAACACGGCTGAACTCGGGTCAATAACACATTCAGGGAGAGAACGGACCCACAGAGCACCATTAGCTTCCCTTTATAGAGGCGATCCAGGGGGTAAAAACACCAAAACGTCACCCGACAGCTCTCCGCCGAGGCTGCTGGTTATTCAGATAATTTCTTACTCTCTTATTGTTTTATTTGGCTCCTTACTTCACATTTCCTGAAACAATTGTTTTCCACTAATTTTACGTTTGTCTTCTCAATTAATGCTCAATTTGACTATTTCAGACTAATATTTTCTTAATACTTGATTCTGTTGTTCATTAGAGGATAACTTTGGTGTTTTTGGTATTAGAGTTCTGGTGTCTAAACGACAGGTGGGTACAAAAAATGTTGGAATTTGTCCTTTAGACGAGCTGCAACATGATCCTTTTGGGGAAATGGGGTCAGATCAAAGTAGATCCACTAAAAGAGCTCAAATTATAATCTGAAGTGTCCAGAAACAGAACCACAAACAGACGTTATATCGCTCTCTTTAAAGAAACCAGACTCCATTGACAAAAACAGTAATTTTACCTCACAGATCACAGGAGTTGCTGGTCTCCTGCTGCCGATCGATCTGTTAGTTTGTTTGTGTTATTGTGTGACTTTGGTGTTTTAAAAGGTTTCCTTTGGATCTAACACAATATTTGTGGAACACACAACGACACAAACAAACAAACCAATTGGAAAGCGGCAGACCAGCAGCTCCTGCGTTCTGCGAGGTAAAATTACTGTTTTTTTCAATGGAGTCTGGTGTGTTTGAAGAGAGCGATCTCACACTTTTTATCTAATCGCTCTGATCTCTTGTTTGTTCCTGGAGAGAAAGTTTTCAGTGGACCAGATGTGTTATCAGCATGCAAAAGTATTTCAGTATTTCAAACCACTTTTTCTTTTCTTTTTCTGCTGACTAGTTTAGGGTCATACAGGCTCAGCATGAAACAGACATATTTTATTATTATATTATTATTTTTTATTTATTCTAAATAGTTTATATTATGTTTTGTATTTTTCAGTATTTTTTGTGTTAGATTTATTACTATTACTATTTTATTCTTTATTATTTCATTTTGTATATCATGTTTTATATTTTTATTTATTACCAATATTTTATGTGTTATTTTATTTCATTTTTTGTATTATATTTCTTACTATTATTTAATTCTCGGGACAGTCGGAGGGAGAATTCAACCCATTCCTCTAAATACTGAGTCCCACCTTTCGGGCTGAGAGAGTCTCCCTCCAGGTAAAAGGCTCCCCGGCGCAGCGCCACCTCCTGGAGGATGATGCCGAAGCTGTAGACGTCTCCTTTCTGGGTTCCCTGCGGAGGAGGAGACTCCATCCTGAGCAGCTCTGGAGCCATCCACAACCTCTCTGCAGGGAGGCACAACACAGCTTGTATTCTCATAGTGAAGTTATTTAGGGGCATTTGTGCATTTAGAATTATTTTAATCAGGGTTGGATGATGATTGGATCAGGTACTGAACATAAAACTTCCTGTGGTACAAACCAAAACCTGAGCCTCAAAATGTCTGCCTGGACTTTTTTGCTTATTTTGCTACTTTATTTGTAGCTTCGTGTGAGGTCATCCCTATGTTCCCACAGCTCTATGTTCCCACAGCTCTGTGTTCCCACAACTTTATGTTCCCACAACTTCCCACAACATGGGGCCGTGGGAACATAAAGTTGTGGGAACATTTGTCTGTAGGAACATAAAGCTGTGGGAACATAGAGCTGTAGGAACATAAAGCTGTGGGAACATAAAGTTGTGGGAACATTTGTCTGTAGGAACATAAAGTTGTGGGAACATAAAGCTGTAGGAACATAAAGTTGTGGGAACATTTGTCTGTAGGAACATAGAGCTGTGGGAACATTTGTCTGTAGGAATATAAAGCTGTGGGAACATAGAGCTGTAGGAACATAAAGCTGTTGGAACATAAAGTTGTGGGAACATAAAGCTGTAGGAACATAAAGTTGTGGGAACATTTGTCTGTAGGAACATAGAGCTGTAGGAACATAAAGCTGTGGGAACATTTGTCTGTAGGAACATAAAGCTGTGGGAACATAGACACGCTCCCTCCCGTCACTGCGTCCATTGAAAATGAAAGGAAAAGCTACCAGAGCACTAACGTTGGGAACAAACGCTGGATCAGGGCCCAAATTAAAAAGTCGCTCCGAGAAGCTGCAGAAAAAAAGCGTAACCAGAAAAACTCACGGGCGTAGTAGGAATGAGCGTCTTTTCCGGAGTCGCAGTCAGACCGAAAGCTGGACAAACCGTAGTCTGTGATCTTCAGGACGAAGCGGTTGTCGACGACACAGTTGGACGACTTGAGTTTGCCGTGAGAGACGATGACGCTGTTGTGGAGGAAGACCATGCCCTGCAGAGACAGAGAGAACAGGACTGAGCCACTGGAGGTAGAAGGAATACTCGTACTGGTAAACGGGTAGAAGAGCGCGAGAACACGTGGAGGAAAAAAATCTTGAATAAAAAGAACTGAACCTTGACGATGTCGTTGATGAGAGAATATTTAAACATCCAGTCCAGAGTGATGCTGTCGTTCTCCAAGATGTCCTGAAGACAGAATACCGACGGTTAGTGGAGATCTCTGCTACGCCTAACCAGAACCTAGCCTAACCATAACCTTGTCTAATCATAGCCTAACCTACCTATAACCAAACCATAATCTAACTGTAACCTAACCATAATCTAACTATAACCTAACCATAATCTAACTATAACCAAACCATAATCTAACTGCAACCTAACCGCAACCCAACTATAGCATAACCTAGCCCTAACCCAACCTTATCCTAACCATAACTTTACCTAAACCTAACCATAACATAGCCATAACCTAGTCTAACAATACCATAACCTAAATCTAACTATAACCTAACCATAATCTAACTATAGCCAAACTGCAACCCAACTATAGCATAACCTAGCCCTAACATGACCAAACGTACTCATAACCTTACCTAAACCCAACCTTATCCTAACCTAACCATAGCCTAACAGTAACCTACCTATAACCAAACCATAATCTAACGATCAATCAATCGATCAATCAAACATGTCTCGGCGGACACGTCCACTCATATACAGTCTTTGGTGGAGCCGTCAGTGAGACGGGTTTTTATAAAGTTTGCACCAAAAATCTCCATAGTCTGAGAGATTAGCCGCAGACAGACAGACAGGTAAAGGTGAGCGGCGTACCTGCAGACTCCCTCTGGGGCAGTACTCAGTGATGATGCAGGCGTTGGGGGGGTCGATGCATGCGCCGATAAATCTGGTCAGGTGTTCGTTCTGAACGTCTCTCATCTGCACAAACACAAAAGATCCAGAATGACAGTTCGTCCGTTAATAACCCTTTAACTCCGAGTGTGTCGTCAGCGACACGCAAGCGCACTTTGGATTTTACCGTAATCCCGTCAACGGTTTCTGAAAGCTGAGCCGTTGCTCTTTATGGCGTCATTACGGTGATTTCACTCGCGCCTCATCCTGGAAGTTTTCAAATTTCTACTTTAACTTGCAAAATCTGTTATTCGTGCTCAGTTCCCACTAAAACCCTAAAATCAAATTCCGTTTTTGTGTTTTTCCTCGTTTTAAACTGTTTACACTCTTATAACAGGCGGTAAATCGTAAATAACTGCCGGATATTGAAAGTTTGAGGTTTTCTGGAAAAAAGGGCAAAAGCGTTTTCTGACCCTTTTAGAGTCAAACTAAGCAAAAAAGTCCAGGCGGACATTTTGAAAGGGTTAAAACTCAAATGACACCAGGACCAGTTTCCTGGGTACGAAAGCAAAATAATACAATAGTCTGAATATTAAACATTAAAAGAGTAGAAAACACTTTGTTAGTCATTAAAAGTATTTATATATCTACTATATTTCTATAGATCTAGACGGTGGTCAGCTGGATTAACCCTTTAGGGCTCCAGGGGTAAAAATGGGTTTCTGTTATTTTGGGTTTCCAGTTTTTTACGTCAGGGATGACAAACAGTCGTCTTTATTACGCGGCTTTGTACTAAAGAACCGGGAATAACAGTGCCGTTATTGACCAATCAGAATCAAGCATCCAACAAAGCCGTGTGATGATTCATAATTCTTCTTAATCTGCTGCTCGTTTTTTTAAATCAGTCGTTTAATAGTTTGGCTTCTAAGATATTAAAACAGGAGAAATTATCCAAAACGAAAAAATATTCAATATATTATAATGCAAAACCAAGAAAAGCAGCAAATCCTCACATTTGAGAGCCTGGATTAATACATTTGTTTGGATTTTTTGTGCAAATATATTCTTTAATTATTTATACTTTTTTCAACATTTCTTACCGTCTGACCGTTCTATATAATCAGCTCTGTCCTGAAGTGAAGTGATGATGAGACACTCACGTGCTTCAGTTCAAACAGGACCTTCCTGTTCAGCTCGATGCGTTTCTTGTTGGTGTATTTAATCGCCGCGATGTTTCCCTGGAAGAACACGAGACTGATCAGTGGGCAGCAACACACTGAACGTCAAGAAGTTATAAATTATATGTTTTTCTTCTTCTGGTGACGTCGTTTCTCGGAGGACCTTCTTCTTCTTCATGTCCCTAAAATGTGTCCGACCTCAGCTAGAAGGTTCCAGAAGTCAGTGAAGCAGAATGAGTGAGAAAAGACTTCAGACTGGAGAAACATGGAGGAAATACAGGAACCAGAAAGATTTCCCCAGAGCCTCCACCGGTGGTTCTGCTTACTGTCCTCACTGTGGCTCCAAAAAAAACAAGATGGCGGCGCCCATGAAGCCAAACTCGAGGCTTCAGAGCAGCGATGACTGTGCCGCTGATTGATTTTTTGTTAGCATGCAGTTGTGCTAATACTAATTAGTGCTGCTTAGCTGATCATTCTACAGTTTGTTTTATTTGGATCAAATTCTAATAGATTTTCTTTGATTTGTTTACTTTAATTATTAAATACTTAGTTGCCTAACTGGTATTTTGTTTTGTTGCAAGTCGGGGAACACTGTGGGGACCTGACGCTACATAGGTAGGCAGGTATTGGACCAGCATGCACCTGGGTGAGCTTGTGGGGTTTTTCTATGTCAGATTTTTTGATTTTTTTTTGGCTTTTCCTCATAAATATATTTCTCTAACACCCACACTTCTCCCCCCGGTATAAATAAAGTACTTCTGATCCGGGATAAAGGCTTACTCCAGTCAGAAAGAGGTTGTTTTTCCTTGAATATAAAGAGGACGATGAAGAAGACCACAAGAGATGTTTGTAAAGCCTCCAGATAAAAACGTGGTCAATTATCACTTTTTGTGTTGTTTATTTCTAAACCAAACCTTTCCAAACCCTTTCTAAAATCCAGGAAAAGCAACAAATTATTATTTTTATTAATCTGCTGCTTGTTTTCTAAACCAATCGATGAATAGTTTGGTTTCTAAAACATGAAAAAACTGAAAAATGTTCCTCACATTATCCTCCAGCTCATCTGATGTCTGAGAAATTATCCAAAACAAAAAAATATTCAACATATTATAATGCAAAACCAAGAAAAGCAGCAAATTCTCACATTTGAGAGCCTGGATTGATAAACTTTTTGGATTTTTTGCATATTAAAGGATTTAAACATCAGCCAATTAGCGATTTGTCACTGCAGATCTACTGTGTAGCAAATATATTCTTTGATTATTCATACTTTTTTCAACATTTTTGCTGGAGAAATGTCACCTCGAGCCAATCACAGGCGAGAGGCATGATGGGATTAACACTGCAGCACATATCATACGATCATATAACCTAAAACACACACACAACAGTCGGATCTCTTCCTTGTTGCTGAGGTAACCAGGCTTAATGAAACAGTTCACTTAATGTTTCCCCGTGTGACATTTGGGTCCACGAATAGACTCGGCGGCTGAAAACTGTTTATTTTACAGGCGGAAACGGTTTGAGATGCTTCCTGCCGCTAATGGGCCATTTCCTTCACTGGCGGCGAACACGTCTTTAAGTGGAAAAACAGCTCCAGACCTCAGAAACGTGGAGGGCATCACTTCCTGTGTCGCAGGAAAGAGCTCTTAGGCGGCGCGAGTGCCTTCGAACGAGCAAAGAAAAATAAAGAGGATTTGAGGAACTGGATCAATCAATCAATCAATCAATTGGTTAAATCTAAGCTGGGAAGAAAAGAGAAAGAGAGCACATTACTCTGGTTTTAATGGGCTTTAGGAGGAGAGTTTATTTTTAAATCTTTTCATGGTCTCCGACCTGCTGACCCAACGCCTGTAATCGTGTCCTCTGATTGGTCGGTATCAGTCTATAAAGAAGCGTCCTCTGATTGGTCGGTATCAGTCTATAAAGAAGCGTCCTCTGATTGGTCGGTATCAGTCTATAAAGAAGCGTCCTCTGATTGGTCGGTATCAGTCTATAAAGAAGCGTCCTCTGATTGGTCGGTATCAGTCTATAAAGAAGCGTCCTCTGATTGGTCGGTATCAGTCTATAAAGAAGCGTCCTCTGATTGGTCGGTATCAGTCTGTATAAAGAAGCGTCCTCTGATTGGTCGGTATCAGTCTGTATAAAGAAGCGTCCTCTGATTGGTCGGTATCAGTCTATAAAGAAGCGTCCTCTGATTGGTCGGTATCAGTCTGTATAAAGAAGCGTCCTCTGATTGGTCGGTATCAGTCTATAAAGAAGCGTCCTCTGATTGGTCGGTATCAGTCTATAAAGAAGCGTCCTCTGATTGGTCGGTATCAGTCTGTATAAAGAAGCGTCCTCTGATTGGTCGGTATCAGTCTATAAAGAAGCGTCCTCTGATTGGTCGGTATCAGTCTATAAAGAAGCGTCCTCTGATTGGTCGGTATCAGTCTATAAAGAAGCGTCCTCTGATTGGTCGGTATCAGTCTATAAAGAAGCGTCCTCTGATTGGTCGGTATCAGTCTGTATAAAGAAGCGTCCTCTGATTGGTCGGTATCAGTCTGTATAAAGAAGCGTCCTCTGATTGGTCGGTATCAGTCTGTATAAAGAAGCGTCCTCTGATTGGTCGGTATCAGTCTATAAAGAAGCGTCCTCTGATTGGTCGGTATCAGTCTATAAAGAAGCGTCCTCTGATTGGTCGGTATCAGTCTATAAAGAAGCGTCCTCTGATTGGTCGGTATCAGTCTGTATAAAGAAGCGTCCTCTGATTGGTCGGTATCAGTCTGTATAAAGAAGCGTCCTCTGATTGGTCGGTATCAGTCTGTATAAAGAAGCGTCCTCTGATTGGTCGGTATCAGTCTGTATAAAGAAGCGTCCTCTGATTGGTCGGTATCAGCCTGTAAAGAAGCGTCCTCTGATTGGTCGGTATCAGTCTGTATAAAGAAGCGTCCTCTGATTGGTCGGTATCAGTCATTTAGAAACAACACACTGACCTTAAAGTATCCCGTCTTTGCAAAAACCTGCATGTTTCCATCTCCGGTCATCAGGGAGCCGTAGTTAGAGCCTCTCTGGAGACAGACACAGGATCAGAGAGTGTGTGTGTGTGTGTGTGTTTTGGATACACTGGACTGAGAACACAAGGTGCTTTTTATATGATTCATAATACAGAGAATAAAAAACACAATTACAGATAATAAGTGACGGTGAGAACATCACGAGCTCTGGTGAGTGTGTGTGTGTGTGTGTTTTCTGGCAGTTTTAGGATGCGGATAAAAGTTAGAATATATATTCAATGCAAAGTGCACAGCTCGTCAATGTCACACCTCCAGGCAGGCAATCAGATCAAAGAGGAGGCGGGCTTTACTAGTTTACCACTTCCTGTTTTGATGCTGGAAGATGTGAACCATCGAGTGTTTAAAAGAAGTGGACGCAGCTTCCTGGTCTGAACGGTGAAGAGCTGCGTCCTCTCTAATGTCCAGCAGGGGGCGACTGTGTGTGTGTGTGTGTGTGTGTGTGTGTGTGTGTGCTGACCAGCGACAGTGTGATCCTGCTGCCGCTGCGCAGCACTTTGTCGATGTTGCTCATCTGGATGTCGTCCCAGGAAATCCTCCACAGCTGAGCGACCAGCTCCTTCTCCAGCTTCATCCTCCTGCAGAGAGACAGGAGACGACGCAGAGTCATTATTTTTCTCATTACGACGACTGACACGACACCTGTGTTAGCAGGTAGAACAGCATCAAAGATCCTCTATAACTACAGGTGTCTCACTACAGGCTCCAGTCTGAAATGGTGTCCACTTCCTGTGGGTGTGGCCTCCTGGTGGTGAAGGCGTGGGAGCATCAATAATCTATCAATAATCTATCTGAACAGCTACTAACTCCCACCTGCACTGAGCTGCAGCTGTTCAGTGTTTAGTATCAGTCAGACTGGAGCTCAGTGGAGGTTGTAGTCAGCTGTTCAGGTTGTTTACCAGGTTGGTAAAATTCCTGTTTTTGTGAATGGAGTCTGGTGTGTTTGAGGAGAGCGATATAACAGCCTTTCTTTTACCAGACTGTCTACAAACAGCTGTTAGCCTGCTGCTATTGTTGTTGGGTAAAATTCCTGTTTTTGTGCATGGAGTCTGGTGTGTATGAGGTGCTTTAGGTGATCTATTGGACCACTTCCAAAACCTTTGTACCTTCTAGTCATTTAGGCTCCAGTATATGATTTCTGAGTTTGATCTTTTGCAGATGACACTTTTCTTTGCCTTGATAATCGTTACAGCTCCAGAGGTGACAAAAGTGACACATATTAGTGTGTAATATTACACAAATCAGCCGTTATTAAACTTGTGTGCAGAAATAAATCACATCAAATATGACATGTGAAGCAAACGGCTTCACTTGATCAGTTTGTTGCTTGGAAAACAGAAAAACTTCTTATTTAACCCTTCAGAGTCTGGGGTAAAACAGCGTTTTTTACTACTTTTCATTTGACCTTTGTGTTTCCCATTAAAGCTGCTTAGCTTGTCTTTCTTTTAACTCGTAGAAGAGCTGTTCTGTTCGGCTCTTCATAAATTTAGTCTTAATAGGCCGATCGAGAAAATTCAAACACTTGTAAAAAGTTTGAAGTGTCCGCTTTCCAACAGTTTTCAAACGTGCGACGTGACTTTGACGCCGTGTGGCGGTCCTAGACTCCGAAGGGTTAAAGACGCAATAGAGAGAATCTTTCTGCACTCTTGAGTGAAATAAAAAAATAAAAAATCATATATAATACATAAATCAGACCGCTGCATCCCTCACCTGTAGATGAAGACGGTGATGGTGAGGGTCATCGTGAAGATGAAGAAGAGCACGATGGAAACCATCTGGTGGATGGTGACCGTCTCTGTCAGAGAGAGAAAATAATGTTTACATTTCGGGGAAGACGGTTGGAAACTGGACAGATCCCATCACGGTGTGTGCACGGCTGAGGGGATCCAGTGGATCCCGTTGGGTCCACTGACTTGCGAGGCAGATGGGGTTGTCGTTCTTGAAGCCGCAGACGGGAACATCAGGAGGACAAACTCCACCCAGCCAGTGCGGGCTGGTTCCAGGTATGGCGGTCAGCTGCTCCTCCAAACTGTTGTACACCAAAACTATCTGGGAAATAAAATGGTGATCCACACGTAAGACATCAGCTTTAAAGACTCGACTTCCTTGTTTTCAGCCTTTTAAAGGATAAATTTGGTGTTTTTAAACATGGATCCTATTTACTACCCTCAGTCGGTTAGTTTGTTTTTGTTATTCTGTGCTAAACAAATGTTCTGTTGGATCTGAAGTAACTCTGACACACAGAGACCAGTCATTTTACCACATATAACGCGGTACTTTGTGTGACTTTCAGTGTTAGTAATGATCTGACTAACTGAACTAACCCTCTAAAACACCAAAGTCACATGATTGGCACAAACTAACTGATCAAAGTAGCAGCAGATCAGCAACTCATTGTGCGAGATGTGAATTGAGTTGGGCCTCGACGAGCTCTCGATCACGTCTCATGGCTCCTTTCAAAGACACCAGACTCCATTCACAAAAACAGTAATTTTACCTCACAGACCATGGGAGTTGCTGGTCTAGTTGCTGCATCTTTTGTGTTTTAGCGCGTTAGTTTGGATCTGAATTAACTTTTTGAAACACCAAAGTCGCAGAATAACTCGAACAAACTGATGAATCGAGGCAGCAGCAGACCAGTAGCTCCTGTGTTCTAAGATGTAAAATCCCTGTTTTAGTGAATGTAGTCTGGTGTGTGTGCTGTTTGTGGTTAAACCAAAAGGATCTTCCAGGTCTCTCTCTGTAGGGATCCTTTCCATGATGCTGTCACACACTCAGAATGCTCTCAATTACTTTCTACCACTTTACAGGGTGTCTGCAGTGCTGTTAAACAACAGGAAGGAGTTTAATATGAGTGATAACAACAGGAAGTTGGAAAGATTTAAACACTTCCTGCCTACAAAATAAAAGCCCTCCAGGGAATAGTAGGGGCCATTTCCCATGAACCATTGCCAGTGACAGAAAGAGTTTTAGGTACTTGTACTTTACTTTGAATATTATAATATGTATATATTTGTATTTTTACTTTTATGTTTGAAGTTTATTCTTATTCTTTTGGAGCTGTGAGTAACAAAAAGCAAGTTCCCCCTGAGGATTATTAAAGTAATTCTGATTCTGATATTACAGAAATATTGTACTTTGTATTGCACTCCAGTTATCTAACAGCTGAAGTTACTAAATAAAACAATAAATTTAAAAAAAATGAAGATTTTACATATGAAATATTGTCTGCAACGTTTAAACAGACTTTCATTGATTAAACCTGTTGGTTTCTGAGTTTACGATTAAACCAACAGTAATATGACGCCTTCATGGTGTGACTTCTCTGTTCGCAGGGGATTTACTGAGATACAGAAGTGACAGGAGGAAGCTAAATGTAGAAAAAAAAGAGGAAGAAACACAAAACAAAAGTGGTGTAATATCGAACCAGAGCTCAGTTGCAGCCTGATGCCGTTTTGAGGCTTCGTCGGACGAGATGAATCGGCGGGTAATAAAACATTTGTCCTGCTCCTCAGCCACAAAAACACGCAGCTCAGGTGCAGCTAATAACGTCATTATTTGCTGCATTGCACTGCAGTAATTATACCAATTATACTATTCCACCATCCATTATGTCCATATATCCACCCTACAAATGACATGTTTTAATGGAGGAGGCGTTTAGGCTTTTCAAAATGTCTAATTAGAAAAAAATAAATAGAACCACTTAAAGGTTTTCGCTGGTAGAGAGCTGATTTTACTGCAAAGAGCTCTGTGCTTTGTGACTTTACATCGAGAGAATACAGACGTAACCCGGAGCCCAAAGGTCTATAAGTGCTTCTAAATCCCAGATTTTGTGGCACAGTAATAATCTGGATGAGCACGACGGTGTTTCTGCCGTCTCTCCTCCTGACTCTGTCTTAAAGGAGCAGTGCGTATGTTTTAGTGGCGTCTACTGGAGAGATTGCACTTTGTAACCAGCGTCACGTTTAAATCCTCCACCTGCCTCGTGTATATGACGTTATCTGTTACATTAATCTTCCCTTTTCTACTCAAACATCTTTGCCGGATTACGTTATTGTCCTCTTAATTTAAATATTTACGTACTTTTATATTCTTAAATGTGTATGATGTATGTAGCAGCTAAATGTCTATTTAAATGTAAAGTCTGTCTAATTGCTTATTTGTGAACACACACCTGAACAATAAAGCTGATTCTGACTTATTATCTCAAAATAACGATTTAGTATCTCTAAATAATGAGGAGCTAATGACTTATAGTTTCTCAGGCATTATTTTGAGCTACCTAAAGTATTGATTTTAGACAGTAAGAAGAAAGTTTCCCTTTCCGAGCATGTAGGAGAACCTACGGTGGCCCACGAGGACTCACGCTACCTTTGCTTTTTCTTGTGCTAAACAGAAAGTTAAAAGTTAAAAGCTAAAGTTCTGATCCTCCATTTGTCACAACATGAAATGAAATGGTCTTCTTCTTCTCTTTCTCCTTCTTCTTCTGCCACCTCAAAACGCTAAAGGCCTCTTTTTGTCCATTCTGGGCTACTGTAGAAACATGGCGGACTCCAGGGAGGAGGACTCGCTATGTGGATATAAATTCTAAGCTCTGAGTGGATACCTGATAAACAGGACGCACAAACACAATTTGAATTTCCTACAGCGAGAAGATATTAACGGCCGTCATTTGCATACTTTCACGCTAATAATAACGTGTGTGTTCACCTGGAAGGCGCTGGTGTTGGTGTCGATCATGTCCCACAGAGCGAAGTCCGTCTCTCTGTCTCCGTTCTCGTCCAGGTGGACCAGACCCGTCACACCTGAGGAACACGGAGGAAGATACAGAACCCACAGGTGAGTGAGGACATAACATTAGAAAATATTTAACGTGAGATACAATCAGGTTAATGAGCGGAGAAGACGTGACAGTACATGAAACAACAGACTGGAGGGAGCAGTAATACACAAATATAATCTTCAGCATACAATCAAAATTGCACATCATCATCTGAATGCATGTTTTGGATTAATGACAAATCGGTGTGTGAGTCATACACTGAAAAAAGACATTTCCTCATAGTACAATAATGTCTCATTTCAAAATGGGCTTCCTACTTTAGGTAGCATAGAATAAAAATAAAGTTTGGTTGGTGTTTTAGTATCTCAAAAAACTTTTAGTGTCTCCGAAAGTAACTTAAAAAATGTCTTAATGTCAAAAAAAGGTCTTAATATGTCAAAAAAGGTCTTAATATCTTAAAAATGTCTTAATATCTTAAAAATGTCTTCATATCTTAAAAAATGTCTTAATATCTTAAAAATGTCTTAATATCTTAAAAATGTCTTCATATCTTAAAAAATGTCTTAATATCTTAAAAATGTCTTAATATCTTAAAAATGTCTTAATATGTCAAAAAATGTCTTAATATCTTAAAAATGTCTTCATATCTTAAAAATGTCTTCATATCTTAAAAATGTCTTAATATGTCAAAAAATGTCTTCATATCTTAAAAATGTCTTCATATCTTAAAAATGTCTTAATATGTCAAAAAATGTCTTAATATCTTAAAAATGTCTTCATATCTTAAAAAATGTCTTAATATCTTAAAAATGTCTTCATATCTTAAAAATGTCTTAATATCTTAAAAATGTCTTAATTTGTCAAAATGTCTTAATATCTTAAAAATGTCTTCATATCTTAAAAATGTCTTAATATCTTAAAAATGTCATCATATCTTTAAAATGTCTTAATATGTCAAAATGTCTTAATATCTTAAAAATGTCTTAATATCTTAAAAATGTCTTAATATGTCAAAATGTCTTAATATCTTAAAAATGTCTTAATATGTCAAAATGTCTTAATATCTTAAAAATGTCTTAATATCTTAAAAATGTCTTAATATGTCAAAATGTCTTAATATCTTAAAAATGTCTTAATATCTTAAAAATGTCTTCATATCTTAAAAAATGTCTTAATATCTTAAAAATGTCTTCATATCTTAAAAAATGTCTTAATATCTTAAAAATGTCTTAATATGTCAAAAAATGTCTTAATATCTTAAAAATGTCTTCATATCTTAAAAATGTCTTAATATGTCAAAAAATGTCTTCATATCTTAAAAATGTCTTCATATCTTAAAAATGTCTTAATATGTCAAAAAATGTCTTAATATCTTAAAAATGTCTTCATATCTTAAAAAATGTCTTAATATCTTAAAAATGTCTTCATATCTTAAAAATGTCTTAATATCTTAAAAATGTCTTAATTTGTCAAAATGTCTTAATATCTTAAAAATGTCTTCATATCTTAAAAATGTCTTAATATCTTAAAAATGTCATCATATCTTTAAAATGTCTTAATATGTCAAAATGTCTTAATATCTTAAAAATGTCTTAATATCTTAAAAATGTCTTAATATGTCAAAATGTCTTAATATCTTAAAAATGTCTTAATATGTCAAAATGTCTTAATATCTTAAAAATGTCTTAATATCTTAAAAATGTCTTAATATGTCAAAATGTCTTAATATCTTAAAAATGTCTTAATATCTTAAAAATGTCTTCATATCTTAAAAAATGTCTTAATATCTTAAAAATGTCTTCATATCTTAAAAAATGTCTTAATATCTTAAAAATGTCTTAATATGTCAAAAAATGTCTTAATATCTTAAAAATGTCTTCATATCTTAAAAATGTCTTAATATGTCAAAAAATGTCTTCATATCTTAAAAATGTCTTCATATCTTAAAAATGTCTTCATATTTTAAAAATGTCTTCATATCTTAAAAATGTCTTAATATGTCAAAAAATGTCTTAATATCTTAAAAAATGTCTTAATATCTTAAAAATGTCTTAATATCTTAAAAATGTCTTAATATGTCAAAATGTCTTAATATCTTAAAAATGTCTTCATATCTTAAAAATGTCATCATATCTTAAAAATGTCTTAATATCTTAAAAATGTCTTCATATCTTAAAAAATGTCTTAATATCTTAAAAATGTCTTAATATCTTAAAAAATGTCTTAATATCTTAAAAATGTCTTAATATGTCAAAAAATGTCTTAATATCTTAAAAATGTCTTAATATCTTAAAAATGTCTTCATATCTTAAAAATGTCATCATATCTTAAAAATGTCTTAATATGTCAAAAAATGTCTTAATATCTTAAAAATGTCTTCATATCTTAAAAAATGTCTTAATATCTTAAAAATGTCTTCATATCTAAAAAATGTCTTAATATCTTAAAAATGTCTTCATATCTTAAAAAATGTCTTAATATCTTAAAAATGTCTTAATATGTCAAAAAATGTCTTAATATCTTAAAAATGTCTTCATATCTTAAAAATGTCTTAATATGTCAAAAAATGTCTTCATATCTTAAAAATGTCTTCATATCTTAAAAATGTCTTAATATGTCAAAAAATGTCTTAATATCTTAAAAATGTCTTCATATCTTAAAAAATGTCTTAATATCTTAAAAATGTCTTCATATCTTAAAAATGTCTTAATATCTTAAAAATGTCTTAATATCTTAAAAATGTCTTAATATGTCAAAATATCTTAATATCTTAAAAATGTCTTCATATCTTAAAAATGTCATCATATCTTAAAAATGTCTTCATATCTTAAAAATGTCATCATATCTTAAAAATGTCTTAATATGTCAAAAAATGTCTTAATATCTTAAAAATGTCTTCATATCTTAAAAAATGTCTTAATATCTTAAAAATGTCTTCATATCTTAAAAAATGTCTTAATATCTTAAAAATGTCTTAATATGTCAAAAAATGTCTTAATATCTTAAAAATGTCTTCATATCTTAAAAATGTCATCATATCTTAAAAATGTCTTAATATGTCAAAAAATGTCTTAATATCTTAAAAATGTCTTCATATTTTAAAAAATGTCTTAATATCTTAAAAATGTCTTCATATCTAAAAAATGTCTTAATATCTTAAAAATGTCTTCATATCTTAAAAAATGTCTTAATATCTTAAAAATGTCTTAATATGTCAAAAAATGTCTTCATATCTTAAAAATGTCTTCATATCTTAAAAATGTCTTAATATGTCAAAAAATGTCTTAATATCTTAAAAATGTCTTCATATCTTAAAAAATGTCATCATATCTTAAAAATGTCTTAATATGTCAAAAAATGTCTTAATATCTTAAAAATGTCTTCATATCTTAAAAAATGTCTTAATATCTTAAAAATGTCTTCATATCTAAAAAATGTCTTAATATCTTAAAAATGTCTTCATATCTTAAAAAATGTCTTAATATCTTAAAAATGTCTTAATATGTCAAAAAATGTCTTAATATCTTAAAAATGTCTTCATATCTTAAAAATGTCTTAATATGTCAAAAAATGTCTTCATATCTTAAAAATGTCTTCATATCTTAAAAATGTCTTAATATGTCAAAAAATGTCTTAATATCTTAAAAATGTCTTCATATCTTAAAAAATGTCTTAATATCTTAAAAATGTCTTCATATCTTAAAAATGTCTTAATATCTTAAAAATGTCTTAATATCTTAAAAATGTCTTAATATGTCAAAATATCTTAATATCTTAAAAATGTCTTCATATCTTAAAAATGTCATCATATCTTAAAAATGTCTTCATATCTTAAAAATGTCATCATATCTTAAAAATGTCTTAATATGTCAAAAAATGTCTTAATATCTTAAAAATGTCTTCATATCTTAAAAAATGTCTTAATATCTTAAAAATGTCTTCATATCTTAAAAAATGTCTTAATATCTTAAAAATGTCTTAATATGTCAAAAAATGTCTTAATATCTTAAAAATGTCTTCATATCTTAAAAATGTCATCATATCTTAAAAATGTCTTAATATGTCAAAAAATGTCTTAATATCTTAAAAATGTCTTCATATTTTAAAAAATGTCTTAATATCTTAAAAATGTCTTCATATCTAAAAAATGTCTTAATATCTTAAAAATGTCTTCATATCTTAAAAAATGTCTTAATATCTTAAAAATGTCTTAATATGTCAAAAAATGTCTTCATATCTTAAAAATGTCTTCATATCTTAAAAATGTCTTAATATGTCAAAAAATGTCTTAATATCTTAAAAATGTCTTCATATCTTAAAAAATGTCTTAATATCTTAAAAATCTCTTAATATCTTAAAAATGTCTTCATATCTTAAAAATGTCTTAATATCTTAAAAATGTCTTCATATCTTAAAAAAATGTCTTAATATCTTAAAAATGTCTTCATATCTTAAAAATGTCTTCATATCTTAAAAATGTCTTAATATGTCAAAAAATGTCTTCATATCTTAAAAATGTCTTCATATCTTAAAAATGTCTTAATATGTCAAAAAATGTCTTAATATCTTAAAAATGTCTTCATATCTTAAAAAATGTCTTAATATCTTAAAAATGTCTTCATATCTTAAAAATGTCTTCATATCTTAAAAAATGTCTTAATATCTTAAAAATGTCTTAATATCTTAAAAATGTCTTCATATCTTAAAAATGTCTTAATATGTCAAAAAATGTCTTAATATCTTAAAAATGTCTTCATATCTTAAAAAATGTCTTAATATCTTAAAAATGTCTTAATATCTTAAAAAATATCTTAACAAGTCAAAATGTTTTAGCATCTTATAATAATAAGAGATTTTCTCAAAACATGACTTAGAACCTAAAAACATGTCTTAATATGATAATGTCTCTATCTGGGCTCAAACATCAAGAGCCAATTTGTCAGCGTAAACATGACTTTTCATATTTTACAGGATAAAAATAATGTTTGGTGACGTTTTAGTATCCCAAAATAATGACTTATTTAAAATAATGACTTATTTTGAGATACCAAAGCCAATATTCTTATGTAGTGTCTCATTAGTTCAGTTTAATGGGCTTCCATACTTAGCTTAAAATAGGATTTTCTTATTCTATCTAACGTGCAGCACTGCAATGCAAATGCAAAGATCCAATTGAATCGAGCAGCAACAGCGTCCATGAACACTGACGGATGTTAACAGACTGAGGAACTCACACTGATACTGAGAGTCACTGTTTGTGGCTGCAGCTGTGACGGCAAATCGACCTTTTCTCCGGTTCATCAGAGCCGTGTTATGATAACCGGCAATTTCAGCAAATCACATCTTTAGTTCAGTGAGTTTAAAAACTTTAAAAAAAAAAAAAAAAAGCACAGCCTGAAGTAAGAGGGAGAGGAGGAGAGGTGGACGGTGGAAAACATTAATACAGCCATCAGAGGCAAATTACAGCCAGTTAGATGTTAGACGGTGTGTGTGTGTGTGTGTGTGTGTGTGTGGCTCGTCTCCATAGCAACAATGTAATTATGGATGAGGAGAGAGCAGGCACTGATTAGCTGGAGAGGTCACACAAGAAAACAACACAAGCAAACAAGTCAGATAAATCTATATATTTTTTAAAACACGGCATGAAGTATAAAACGGGAACGACATGAGATGAACTCTGTGTCGTCCAGCACAGTGGTGCACGTGATCGAAGGGCTGGTTTTACGGGATTTCTTTTGTTTTATTTCCTCACGTGACGTATGATCGTCCAGCGAACACAAAGGGAATGTTTCCAGCGAAGACGCAAACAGACCTGAGAAGATGTGAAATTGCGGCAGGCGACGCAAAAAGGACGTGAGTGATGCAAAATCAGGCAAATTCACGTTCCAATTAAGTTGGAAATATTCAACTTGAGCCAAAAAGTTTCAGAGAGCTGTGATTTCCCACAGAGAGGGCTTCAGTGAATGTATCCCTGGGGGGAATCTCAACACTGATTGGCTGACCCAGTTAGCACAAGCACTAGCCATAATTAGCACAGGCAGTAGCCCCAGTTAGCACAAGCACTAGCCCCAGTTAGCACAGGCCTTAGCCCCAGTTAGCACAGGCCTTAGCCCCAGTTAGCACAGGCCATAGCCACAATTAGCACAGGCAGTAGCCCCAGTTAGCACAAGCACTAGCCACAATTAGCACAGGCGGTAGCCCCAGTTAGCACAGGCCATAGCCACAATTAGCACAGGCAGTAGCCCCCTGTTAGCACTTGCACTAGCCCAGTTAGCACAATCATTAGCCCCGGCTCTCCCATCTTTGTATCTTATTGGTTCTAGTTTTGCTGTTTATATTAAGTACAAACTCTTAAATGGGAATTAAGTGCTCGAGTTTGAATCTTGCTTTGGTTTGGATTCGTTTCAGGAACTAAATGAACTCACACAACAACAGCTGAAGCAGAAAAGGATGGATGGATGGATTGTGACATTTAGAGACGAGCTCATTGGACGAGGGGGGGCAGCTGAAATGTCAGAGCTGAGAGGTTTATTACCGTCATAAATATACTGTATGTTTACACACACACACACACACACACACACACAGTAACGTGACTGTGACTGTGAATGCATCGCTTTCCAGGAATATGTGTGTGTGTGTGTGTGTGTGTGTGTGTGTGTGTGTGACTTCTGCCTTCACCAGTGAGAGAAGAAAAACAGGACGCGACAACTCTGGCAGATTTTTTTAGTCCGATAACGAGCCGGTCGAGACTGAGACTGAAGGCTGTGACTCACACAGGTCAGAAACGCTGCTGGTCCTCGGTTGATTGATCCATTTTCATGAGGACGTGGGTCACAGTGTGTGCTTAAGTGTTTCAGTGGTTGGATTTTGATTCTGTCAGGAGCCAAGTGTTTAAAAATAGACCCGATCTTTGGCTTAAATATAACTTTAAGTCAGACTTGCTGCTTAAATTGCTCCTGTGAGTGACTAATACATGAGGAATGACGCATGACAAGGTGTTTCGTTATCAGGAATTAATGGAGGAGAAAAAATTAGAGCCATTCATTTATGTTTTCATGTGTTTTCCAACCAAAACAGAAACGTTTTTCATTCCTCCAGGAAATAGGACGGACCATAGATACGACTTATCAACATTTCTAGTCTAGATCTCTTTGGCTCAGCTGTTAGCCACAAAGCTAACTTTATGCTACCCACAAAGCTAATGTTATACTAGCCAAAATGCTAACTTATGCTACCCACAAAGCTAATGTTATACTAGCCAAAATGCTAACTTATGCTAGCCACAAAGCTGATGTTATGCTAGCCACAAAGCTAATGTTATACTAGCCAAAATGCTAACTTATGATAGCCACAAAGCTAATGTTATACTAGCCAAAAAGCTAATTTATGCTAGCCACAAAGCTAATGTTATGCAAGCCAAAAATGCTAACTTATGCTAGCCACATAGCTAACTGATGCAAGCAAGATTCTACATAAATAACTCAGCGTATGGCTTACAAACAGTATTTTCCAGTAATTTCCCAGGATGTTTAACAACAAGGCTAGTTAGCTACGCGGCTACGTCACTGTCCTTAAATCAGAGAAACAAATCAGAGTGTAATGATGTGATCGAGTCCATTATCAATTTTTGCGTACTTGTCACTCCAAAGCCAAAAACATGGCCACCTTTAGATTTAAGTCTCTACAAGTTATCATAACAGTTATAAATGCTTAAATGTAACATTGGCTTGTGGTTATCATGAACATCCTTGAAAAAAAACAAAAAACTTAAAGCTAGCAAGCTAGCCCCACCCTAAAGCTAACATCAGGCTACAGCTGTATTCATGAAAGAATACAGAAACAGAGGTGGCTCATTTCAAACCAGCAGCGCACACCAGTATACGGTGTTAGCATGTAGCATTAGCATGTCGTTAGCATGTCCTTCTATCAGGATCTCTTTCAGGACCTGGCAGGTAAACAAATGTGAGATCAGCAAAGTGGGATTTAATCCTGGTGCAGCCGACTACGCAGCATCTCTTTAGCAGAGCAAACTCTAATTTGGTGAAAACCAGATTTGGCTCCACTCCTTCGGATAACTGAGGATTTATCCTTGTAGCAAAACGTCTTTAAATCCACACCTGTCCCACGTCTGACCTTCACCTTTCGGGTTTTACACAGATGTTAAGCTGATGGATCGCACCAGGACGGAGCTTCACCGACAGCTTCGTGATGGTCAGGTGCAGCCGTTCGGCGCCGGTGTAATCTTTCCTCCTGCTAATACTAGAGATCCCTCCCTCTTGTAGGGGACTGGGGACAAAACGCTTGTTAAGTTGTTATTACGTTCATGTGAGGACGATACGAGGCTTCAGCAGTTAATCAAATCAAGTGGATTTCCTCTTTGTGCTTCGGGCGCTTTGTGATGATTTGATTGGCTCAGACTGCTGCAGCCACATGTCACCATCAGATAAACTCTGAAATGTATTTTTGTACAAAACTAAAACCCAGATGTAATTACAGCATGTTTTCGTGTAACAGCAGGATCTGCAACTTATTTTCGCAGCTCTTTTTGTTTTATTTGTTTAAATTCTCATACCAGCCCGACAGCAATCAATAACTGAAATAGTTTGACAAAGAACAAAAACAATTGAGTGTCTGTTGGCTGTAATAACCCCATCGGCAGGACAAGTACCTGCCTGCCTGTTTTTTTTGGGTTTTTTACCTGTGTCTACATGTCGGACCGAAAAGCTGGGGGAGGCTCTCAGCCGTTGAAACAGCTGTTAAATCACTCTTCACATCCACCAGACTCCTTTGAAAAAAACTCTAATTTTATCTTGCAGAATGAAAACAGAGTCTCCTCCTCACTGTCATGGACTCGTCCTCCAGCAGTAACGTCAGTCCGGCAGCGTGTTCGTGTGTTGTAGCGGAGGAAAGTGTGAAGGAAGGGTGGGATATTTCCTGGTTCTTGCTACTCTTGCTCTGAAACAGTTGTTAAATCGCTCTCTTCACAGCCACCAGACTCCATTGACAAAACCAGTAATTTTATCAACAAGCTAAGAGATACTGTCAGTAAGTGGCTGAGGACAGAATGAATGAGGGACTCGTCCTCCAGCTATAACGTTCAGCAGGCAGCGTTGATGTGTAGTTGTGGAGCGGCTTTGGAGGAAAGCCTGAAGGGAGATGGCGGGATAATGTTGAATGGATTTGTTCGAAATCAGCTATTTCTGATAGCTTCTCCAACGTTGTTAACCACTGTGCTGCCCAGTTTTTGTTATATTTGTTGAAATTCTTACAACTGGAACTAATAAATCCCCCCAAAAAAGACTAAAAAGAGTGGTGTCTGTGGCATACAAGATTTGTTGCTAAAGCTAAAGCTAAAGCTCTGTGTTGTTTCACGCCTGCAGCTGTGTGAAGGCTGCACATTCATGTTGTCAGATTTATAAAGCAGCACATACGCCTGGATCTGTTTTCTTAATCATTGTGGAACGGGCGCACCTGCGTGAGCCTCATTTGAACTATCACAGTTTGTCATAAATAGCTGTTAGCATACGGATACCCGTGTCCCGCCCCACAATCATCACACCTGTCAATGAGAGGAATGAGGAAGTGCAGTTTAACCAGCTGTGCTTTCATTACACAGCTGTGGGGATTTTAACATTCCTATCAATCAATCATGACGCTGATATCTAATTCATCAATGTTACACAACAGGAGGATGATCAGTGATTAATTGTTAACGCTCACGTTGACCGGAGCGTTTTTTCACACATTTACTGTTTTTGTCAATGGAGTCTGGTGGCTGTGAAGAGACCGATCTCCCATCTGTTTCAGAGCGAGAGTAACGAGATTTTTCTAGTATACACGAGAAAATATCCGTCAGGCTTCCCTCCGAAGCCGCTCGGCTACAACACACGAACACGCTACCAGACTGGCGTTACCTGCTGGAGGACGAGTCCACGACAGCGATGAGAAGACTCTGTTACATGCCTGTGTTCTGCAAGATAAAATTAGTGTTTTTTTCAATGGAGTCTGGTGGATGTGAAGATGGTGAAAGACGGAGAAGGAGAGAGAGTGGATGCTCTTAAATCAAAGTCCGAGGGTCTGTGGACACACCGGGGACGATGTCAAAAAGACTTTAAAATGTGCTTTTTGCACCATATGTCCCCTTTAAGGTGGAACTGAATGCATCATTTGCAGAATGTATACAAGCAGCTTGTCTGGCCTCTCAAAACCTGCTCTGCATTTACAAATCTGCCACTACAGATTGATCACCGCTCAGATTTGTGCTCTGTGAGCTGCCAGTTGGAGAAAATGGAGCCTTCTGTGAATGGGACCTGTGCTGTCACACACAGATGGAGCTCAGCGACACAGATGGAACAATCACAGCAGCTGCAAGAGCATAAGAAGCCCTGATGAAAATTGGTTTCTGTTCTGGCTGCGCTGGAGGAACAAAGCTCGGGGATGCCATAACGAGCTCTCTAATTGCAGTTCAGTCACGACTCGAACACCTTTCATCAGAAAATGCCGGTGGGTTTGAGGTGGCGGCGCCGCCTGGAGTGCAGCTCAGTCAGGCGGCCGCAGTCTGAAGGCTCAAAATGAACAAACAAGACTTGAGTGATTGATTGTTATATAAATTCACGCTGACAGGGATTTCTCTACATCCCACAAGTCGTCCAAATTAAAAGGCAAAGTCTGCAGCTTCATTTAGAAACAGTTTGTGTCATCATCTGTGCTGCTTTTGTCCTGAGGGCTGTAGGGGGCTGGAGAAAAGAAAAACCATTCACAAACCGTATGACTACAACACTGGCGTCTGCCACGTGGTGCCATTGGGCCCAAAACACACCGTCTTCCACTTTTTCTGTGAAGGAGACGCCTGAAAATCAGCAGATCACAACCTGCGACAACTGATAACGTTTGGAGAGTCTAGAATTTGCACATTTACTTTACTTTATGTTAATAAAGTTGCACATTTTGTAAATATATTAGCAATGGTAGTTTATATTTTATATTTTATCCTCTTCTTTTTTACTTTTTTAAACTCTTTGGCATTCAGTGTGGACGGCAAAGTAAGATTTTCATTGTGCAGGGAAACCTGTTTCTGTACACATGCTAATAAACGCTTTGAATCCTTGAATCCTAGAAGAGCCGCACGGGGTCATGCTCTACGGGCCCAACGGTGAGGAAGAAACCGGCACTCGGATCGAAAGGAGCCAGTGGAGGTCTTGTGGTTACGTCCAGCACTCACTGGAGGGATTATATATCTCATCTGGACTGGGAACGCCTCAGGATCCCTCAGGACGAGCTGAGAGGGTTGTTCAGGAGAATCTTGAAAAGGGAGAACATGTTGGTCTTGGCTCTGTTGGTCGTAACGCCGTGTGCGGCAGGATGTCGTCTTGGCAGGACAGCAGGACTCAAATAGTGAATGAATTCACCGTCTCAGGAGGACGGACGCTCCTGTCACTTCAATTCAAACAAAATGGTCGTTTGCAGCGAGCGAGCGAATCGTGCAGCACTGAACCCTGACGAGTACTAACAATAGAGATGTTGTAATATTCCCAGGCCGGCAAACACGGTGGGAAGCGGCTGTCCATTACTTAATGGAGCGGAAACGGCGGAGAGAGGCAGCTGTAATCTGATCCTCCTCCCGCCTCCTTCCTCTCATGTCCTGTTTGTCATGGATATTATCTCAGATGAAATCTTATTACCCCCCCCCCCCACCCCCTGCCTCCCTGACTCTGTCTCTCATTCACGCCTTTTCCATCTTGGGGACTGTGACCTATCACCCTCCGTTCAGTATTCACATACAGTGGTTAACAAGTGTCTCAGACCAGCTGTCATAAAAAGGAGAAAACACAAATATGTTAGAAATCTGTCAAAAACTTGTTTCAAATTAAACATTGTATTATTATTTATTAGGCAAATAACAAACTGGAACAACTAAACAGTCCTTATTCACATGTTTTAACCAGAAATCTTAATATCTAGTTTGACCTCCCTGATTGTTTTCATGGACTTTTCCACCGTCTCTTTTGTTATTGAGCTCCAAATAGTTCCCAGCTGTTCCCTCAGACTTGCTTTGGATTAAATTAGTGTGTGATCTATTTTTTAATCCAATAAATCCCAGATCTGTTCGATAGGATTCTAGTCTGGACTCTGACTTGTCCAGTCCATCAGTTCCTCTACTCCAGATTCCTTTTCCATCATTTCAGATCCATCATTGTGATTAAAGAGCTGCACATACTGGAGGATTAACCATCACAGGAACTAAAGAAATAATCTGGTGATCAGTAATACTGTTAATTTAGGGCAGGGGAGGTAAACACCTTCCACTGGGTGGAGGTCTGATACGTTTGTTAAACACTGTTCATGAATGACGACTGGTTCCTGTGTGGATTAATTCATCAAAGTTACACAACAGGAGGATGATCAGTGATTAATTGTTGACCGGAGCGTTTTCTCACACATTTACTGTTTTTGTCAATGGAGTCTGGTGACGAGATCGATTTCCCGTCTGCGTCAGAGCCAAGTGTTTAAAAATAAACCCGTTCTTTGGCTTAAATATAACTTTAAGTCAGACTTGCTGCTTAAATTGCTCCCATGAGTGACTAATACATGAGGAATGACGCATGACAAGGTGTTTCGTTATCAGGAATTAATGGAGGAGAAAAAATTAGAGCCATTCATTTATGTTTTCATGTGTTTTCCAACCAAAAGTTTTTCATGAGCCGTATCTGTGTTTCCCCGGTAACGCTGGAGGGTCTGACTAATACCTGGAACAGTCTTCACCATCCCACTAGGTTCTTAGGCAATGGAAATGTTTTTGACTCCTCCAGGAAATAAGACAGACCATAGATAAGACTTATCAACATTTCTAGTCCCTCAGCTCATAGATCTCTTTGGCTCAGCTGTTATCCACAAAGCTAACGTTATGCTAGCCACAAAGCTAACGTTATGCTAGCCACAAAGATAATGTAATACTAGCCACAAAGCTAACGTTATGCTAGCCACAAAGATAATGTCATACTAGCCACAAAGCTAACGTTATGCTAGCCACAAAGATAATGTTATACTAGCCACAAAGCTAACGTTATGCTAGCCACAAAGATAATGTTATACTAGCCACAAAGGTAATGTAATACTAGCCACAAAGCTAACGTTATGCTAGCCACAAAGGTAATGTAATACTAGCCACAAAGCTAACGTTATGCTAGCTACAAAGATAATGTAATACTAGCCACAAAGCTAACGTTATGCTAGCCACAAAGGTAATGTTATCCATCTTGGGGACTGTGACCTATCACCCTCTGTTAAGTATTCACACACATGAATGGTTCCTGTGTGGGACCACAGACTCCAAAAATCTGTAAATCAGAGCTCCTTAAAAAGTCCTAAAATGTCTTAAACTCACATTAACTAATAAAAATGCTTTTAAATGTATTAAATAGTCTGAAATTCTGTTTAAGAAGGTGTGAACACGTGACGCCTGCACTCAGAGCTGATGTGCTGTAGGATGCATGTTTTTTATTTATTTTTTGCTCCTCATATGTGTAGTTTTGTCCCCTTGTGACCACCGTAGCGTCATTCTGGATGGCGTGGAGGAGCGAGCTGCTCAGCTAACCTGCAGACTCTCTGCTTTCTCCTGGTTTTAACCCTTTCTCTCCAGGGCGTCATTCAGCCGTTAATCTCCACTATTTCAAAGCGAATCTCGTTGCTTCCGTCGGCTTGAACCGGTGATTTGCATCGTATGATCCCCTCACGGGTTCAAAATATGAATATGAGCAGCACTAAATAATGTGGAGGAAACATCGGCAAATAGCCGCTCGGCTCGCTCAAGACTGTTTACCAACACGAGGCCGGCTTCCTTTTCTGTTCAGCAACAATCTCAGTGTGACAGAGAGGTAAAATGTGTTCAGCTAAAGAAAACTGATGGCCATGATATAAATCTGCAATAACTCTAAATGATCCTGTTTCCATGTCGCCTCTTTTTAACATTTCTGTCCGTCTTGTTCTTCAGTAAAGTGGAATAAAGCCGCTCTGCAGTCAGAGGGCAGAGTTTTACTGTCATGTTTGTCAGTTATTGCTGCTGCAACATGAAACTGAGCAGAATATGAGGAAGAGTTTGAGAAATATGGAGCCTGAGGAGGCAGGAAGTCCTTTAAAACTAAAGACTGCAGTGTTTTCAAAGGGAAGCAGGTTTTCACTGGAGGAAGAGGAGCAGCGCTGTCAGTCTGAACTTTCCTCCCTCGTTCAGAGTCAGTCAGAGCTTGATAACTCCTCCCTCTTCCTCCTGCTCTCAGTCTGAAGATGGGTGGGACCAACAAGTTCAGATCAAACCGGTTTCAGTTACGAGGAAGTGAAACTCAGACAGTCGTTGAGTCTCTGAGAGGTGAAATGGCGCAGAAAGGAGTCCAGCTGGACCGTGAAACCTTCTCCTGTTCGATCTGTCTGGACCTCCTGAAGGATCCGGTGGCGATTCCCTGTGGTCACAGCTACTGCATGAGCTGTATTAGAGCCCACTGGGATGGAGAGGATGAGAAGAGGATGTACAGCTGCCCTCAGTGCAGGCAGACGTTCACACCGAGGCCTGTCCTGCTGAAAAACACCATGTTAGCAGCTTTAGTGGAGGAGCTGAAGAAGACGGGACTCCAGGCTGCTCCTGCTGATCACTGCTACGCTGGAGCTGAAGATGTGGCCTGTGATTTCTGCACTGGGAGGAAACTGAAAGCCCTCAAGTCCTGTCTGGTCTGTCTGGTGTCTTACTGTGAGCAACACCTGCAGCCTCACTATGAAGTGGCTGCATTAAAGAAACACAAGCTGGTGGAGCCGTCCAGGAAGCTCCAGGAGAACATCTGCTCTCGTCACGATGAGGTGATGAAGATATTCTGCCGCACCGATCAGCAGAGTATCTGTTATCTCTGCTCTTTGGACCAACATAAAGGCCACGACACAGTGTCAGCTGCAGCAGAGAGGACTGAGAGGCAGACAGAGCTGGAGAGGAGTCGCCTGAACATCCAGCAGAGGATCCAGGACAGAGAGAAAGACCTGAAGGAGCTCCAGCAGGAGGTGGAGGACATCTGCAGCTCTGCCGATGAAGCAGTGGAGCACGGCGAGGAGACGTTCACCGAGCTGATCCGTCTGATGGAGAGAAGGAGCTCTGAGCTGAAGCGGCAGGTCAGATCCCAGCAGGAAGCCGAAGTGAGTCGAGTCAAAGAGCTTCAGGAGGAGCTGGAGCAGGAGATCAGGGAGCTGAAGAGGAGGGACGCTGAGCTGGAGGAGCTCTCACACACAGAGGATCACAGCCAGTTTGTCCACAGCTACAGATCACTGCCAGCTCTCAGAGAGGACACACACTCATCCAGCATCAACATCCGTCCTCTGAGACACTTTGAGGACGTGACGGCTGCTGTGTCAGAGCTCAGAGAGAAACTACAGGACGCTCTGAGGGACCACTGGACAAACATCTCACTGACTGTGACTCAGGTGGACGTTTTACTGCCTCAACCAGAGCCCACGACCAGAGCTGGATTCTTAAGATATGCTCAACAGATCACACTGGATCCAAACACAGCTAATAGATATCTGTTATTGTCTGAGGAGAACAGAAAAGTAACAAGAGTGAAACAACAACAGTCTTATTCTGATCATCCAGACAGATTCACTGACTGGTGTCAGGTCCTGAGCAGAGAGAGTCTGACTGGACGTTGTTACTGGGAGGTGGAGATCAGAGGGAGGTTTCGTGTAGCCGTCACATACAAGAGCATCAGGAGAGACGGGAGAACAAAAGACTCTGTACTTGGATTCAATGACAAATCTTGGATGCTGTATTGTGACACAAACAGTTATCAGTTTTATCACAACAGTGTCCAAACTCCCGTCTCAGGTCCTTGGTCCTCCAGAGTGGGGGTGTACCTGGACCACAGAGCAGGTGTTCTGTCCTTCTACAGCGTCTCTGAGACCATGACTCTCCTCCACAGAGTCCAGACCTCCTTCACTCAGCCGCTACACGCTGGAGTCTACATTTACAACTATCCTGGATCCTGTGCTGAGTTCATGAACCTCAGACAGTCAGAGGTGGTTTCAGGGACGCTGGGTTAGATTCTGTGATTTAATTCTTCAGCTCATTCTGACTTCCTGTTTGTTGCTGAGAGCCGACTGTTGTGGCCTTTCTTTACCTGAGATCACCTGTCAGTCAGACGTCGTGGGCGGGACTTTGACGTCTCCTCTGGCGGCCGACGATCAGCAACATGAACTATTGTCATGTTTTTCACTGTCACCTTATTGATCATTATTAGTCACAGTCCTGCTGTCAGCTCTACAGTTGATCTTATTATTATTATGGCTGTTGATTGGTGTGCACCCCCCCCCTCTGAGCCTGGGTCTGTTCCAGGGTTCTGCTGTTAGAGGGGAGTTTTTGCATTTAAAGTTGTGTTTCTGCTGTTAAAGGGGAGTTCCTCCTGTTAAAGGGGAATTAGTTCTGTTAAAGGGGAGTTTTTGCATTTAAAGGGGAGTAAGTTCTGTTAAAGGGGAGTTTTTCCTTTTAAAGGGGAATTTCTCCTGTTAAAGGAGAGTTTTTCCAGTTGAAGGGGAGTTTTTGCTGTTGAAGGGGAATTTCTCCAGTTAAAGGGGAGTTTTTCCAATTAAAGGGGAGTTTGTCCTGTTAAAGGGGTGTTTCTCCAGTTAAAGGGGAGTTTTTGCTGTTAAAGGGGAGATTTTGCATTTAAAGGGGAGTTTCTGCTGTTAAAGGGGAGTTCTTCCAGTTAAAGGGGAGTTCCTCCTGTTAAAGGGGAGTTTTTGCATTTAAAGGGGAGTTTTTGCTGTTAAAGGGGAGATTTTGCATTTAAAGGGGTGTTTCTGCTGTTAAAGGGGAATTAGCTCTGTTAAAGGGGAGTTTTTGTATTTAAAGGGGAGTTTTCCAGTTAAAGGGGAGTTTCTCCTGTTAAAGGGGAGTTTTTGCTGTTAAAGGGGAGATTTTGCATTTAAAGGGGTGTTTCTGCTGTAGAAGGGGAATTAGCTCTGTTAAAGGGGAGTTTTTGTATTTAAAGGGGAGTTTTCCAGTTAAAGGGGAGTTTTTGCTGTTAAAGGGAGATTTTGCATTTAAAGGGGTGTTTCTGCTGTTAAAGGGGAATTAGCTCTGTTAAAGGGGAGTTTTTGCATTTAAAGGGGAGTTTCTCCAGTTAAAGGGGAGTTTTTGCTCTTAAAGGGGAATTTATCCTGTTAAAGGGGAGTTCTTACAGTTAAAGGGGAGTTTCTCCTGTTAAAGGGGAATTTTTGCTGTTAAAGGGGAATTCTTCCTGTTAAAGGGGAGTTCTTCTTGTTAAAGGGGAACTCTTCCAGTTAAAGGGGAGTTTCTCCTGTTAAAGGAGAGTTTTTGCTGTTTAAGGGGAATTCTTCCCGTTAAAAGGGAGTTCGTCCTGTTAAAGGGGAGTTTTTGCTGTTTAAGGGGAATTCTTCCAGTTAAATGGGAGTTTTCCAGTTAAAGGGGAGTTTTTGCTGTTAAAGGGGAGTTTCTCCTGTTAAAAGGGAATTCTTCCTGTTAAAGGGGAACTCTTCCAGTTAAAGGGGAGTTTTTGCTGTTTAAGGGGATTTCTTCCAGTTAGAGGGGAGTTCTTCCTGTTAAAGGGGAGTTTTTGCTGTTTAAGGGGAATTCTTCCAGTTAAAGGGGAGTTAGTTCTGTTAAAGGGGAATTCTTCCTGTTAAAGGGGAGTTCTTCCTGTTAAAGGGGAACTCTTCCAGTTAAAGGGGAGTTTTTGCTGTTTAAGGGGATTTCTTCCAGTTAGAGGGGAGTTTTCCAGTTAAAGGGGAGTTTTTGCTGTTTAAGGGGAATTCCTCCAGTTAAAGGGGAGTTAGTTCTGTTAAAGGGGAGTTTTTGCTGTTTAAGGGGAATTCTTCCAGTTAAAGGGGAGTTAGTTCTGTTAAAGGGGAGTTTTTGCTGTTAAAGGGGAGTTCTTCCTCCACTGTTTCCTAATCTAATATCTGATGCTGCTCTGTGAGGATTCCTGAATCTTTGGTCTGTAATTAAAGAGTTTGTTCTGAGCTGCTCTTTATGGAAACAGTCTGAGAGAACGCTGTTATTAATAAAGATTGATTGATTGAAACACGATGACAGCTTGCTTGACAAACCCTCCCTCTGCAGCTCTTGTTTCTTTGTGTCTTCCATGAACTGGAGTCCTGGTTTGGTTTGCTGGTCGTTTGTCTCTTTCACAGCCTGCTGATCCCCGTTTGACGGCATTAACGCTCAGACAGACGAGCCGCTGAAACCTGTTGCCTGGTAACCACGTTCACCTCAGCCGAGCGCCGTCCGGCCCGACGCTTATAAAATCAAAGATTAGAAAAGGCTGACAAATCTGGTTTGGCCGCAGACGCCGACGCTCTTTCATCACACGCTGGCCAGATTCAGTTAGAGAGCAGGTAAACAGGGTCATCACACGGTGAGGGAGGATATTTAAAAAAACAGTTGGATAGATAGTAAGAGCCGGCACCTGTGCCAGTTAGTCAGTGTGTCAGTGTGTAGTGGAGGTCTATAGTGTGTGTGTGCTAGTTAGTCAGTGTGTGAGTGTGTAGTGGAGGTCTATAGTGTGTGTGTGCCAGTTAGTCAGTGTGTCAGTGTGTAGTGGAGGTCTATAGTGTGTGTGTGCTAGTTAGTCAGTGTGTGAGTGTGTAGTGGAGGTCTATAGTGTGTGTGCCAGTTAGTCAGTGTGTCAGTGTGTAGTGGAGGTCTATAGTGTGTGTGTGCTAGTTAGTCAGTGTGTGAGTGTGTAGTGGAGGTCTATAGTGTGTGTGTGCTAGTTAGTCAGTGTGTCAGTGTGTAGTGGAGGTCTATAGTGTGTGTGTGCTAGTTAGTCAGTGTGTTAGTGTGTAGTGGAGGTCTATAGTGTGTGTGTGCTAGTTAGTCAGTGTGTCAGTGTGTAGTGGAGGTCTATAGTGTGTGTGTGCTAGTTAGTCAGTGTGTCAGTGTGTAGTGGAGGTCTATAGTGTGTGTGTGTGCTAGTTAGTCAGTGTGTTAGTGTGTAGTGGAGGTCTATAGTGTGTGTGTGCTAGTTAGTCAGTGTGTCAGTGTGTAGTGGAGGTCTATAGTGTGTGTGTGCTAGTTAGTCAGTGTGTTAGTGTGTAGTGGAGGTCTATAGTGTGTGTGTGCTAGTTAGTCAGTGTGTCAGTGTGTAGTGGAGGTCTATAGTGTGTGTGTGCTAGTTAGTCAGTGTGTCAGTGTGTAGTGGAGGTCTATAGTGTGTGTGTGTGCTAGTTAGTCAGTGTGTTAGTGTGTAGTGGAGGTCTATAGTGTGTGTGTGTGTGCTAGTTAGTCAGTGTGTTAGTGTGTAGTGGAGGTCTATAGTGTGTGTGTGTGCTAGTTAGTCAGTGTGTCAGTGTGTAGTGGAGGTCTATAGTGTGTGTGTTAGTTAGTCAGTGTGTCAGTGTGTAGTGGAGGTCTATAGTGTGTGTGTGTGTGCTAGTTAGTCAGTGTGTTAGTGTGTAGTGGAGGTCTATAGTGTGTGTGTGTGCTAGTTAGTCAGTGTGTCAGTGTGTAGTGGAGGTCTATAGTGTGTGTGTGTGTGCTAGTTAGTCAGTGTGTTAGTGTGTAGTGGAGGTCTATAGTGTGTGTGTTAGTTAGTCAGTGTGTCAGTGTGTAGTGGAGGTCTATAGTGTGTGTGTGTGTGCTAGTTAGTCAGTGTGTTAGTGTGTAGTGGAGGTCTATAGTGTGTGTGTGTGCTAGTTAGTCAGTGTGTCAGTGTGTAGTGGAGGTCTATAGTGTGTGTGTGCTAGTTAGTCAGTGTGTTAGTGTGTAGTGGAGGTCTATAGTGTGTGTGTGTGTGCTAGTTAGTCAGTGTGTTAGTGTGTAGTGGAGGTCTATAGTGTGTGTGTGTGTGCTAGTTAGTCAGTGTGTCAGTGTGTAGTGGAGGTCTATAGTGTGTGTGTGTGTGCTAGTTAGTCAGTGTGTTAGTGTGTAGTGGAGGTCTATAGTGTGTGTGTGTGCTAGTTAGTCAGTGTGTCAGTGTGTAGTGGAGGTCTATAGTGTGTGTGTGTGTGCTAGTTAGTCAGTGTGTTAGTGTGTAGTGGAGGTCTATAGTGTGTGTGTGTGCTAGTTAGTCAGTGTGTCAGTGTGTAGTGGAGGTCTATAGTGTGTGTGTGCTAGTTAGTCAGTGTGTTAGTGTGTAGTGGAGGTCTATAGTGTGTGTGTGTGTGTGCTAGTTAGTCAGTGTGTCAGTGTGTAGTGGAGGTCTATAGTGTGTGTGTGTGCTAGTCGACTGCATATTAATAAGGTAGAAAAAAGCGTGAACTCTCCTAAAATATAAATATGTGTATAAATCCAGTTCTGTGAGGCACACACAAGTAATTAATATCAATTGATTAGGCAGTGGTTCGTTAGCCTGTGTATGTAGATTTACAATGAAAGCAGGCGATGCTAATAGTTTAGCCTTCCGCTAACCGTAGCCAAACGCTAATTTTAATGATTAACAGGACCTTTTGTTTGTGGCAGGAATGCTCTCTATGGGTTTTGGTCTCTTAAATCACTGTAATTTAAATCTCTGGATTTTGGACTTTTGGTCAGATGAAACAAATAATGTGAAAATATCTTGTTATAAGGAACAACAAACAGCTGCAGCTACGTTTGTGTTTTAGCTTCAGCATCTTTTTCCCCAAACGGTTTGAAGCGGTCTCGTCTGTGAGACCCAGACGCCTCTGACTGATTATCAGGCCGGACCAGAGGCCTCGTTACGCCGCCTCCCCGCAGACGCTGACGAACGGGAAAGGCAGCGCAGTGACGGACGTGGACGGGCAGAGAGACGGAGGCTGAAAGGCGGCGGGAGGCAGGAGGCTCTCTGGTTTCACCCGATTAGATTTCAGGGCTATTTTTGGGGGGGGGGGGGGGGGGGGGGGGGGAGTCTAACACGGCCGCCTGACAATGAGACGAGCAGAGACGAGAGGAGATCGAGTCTCTTCCAATAACGAGGGGAGATGGATGAGACGAGGACGGTGGCGTGATTGAATGACAGGAATTAGACGGAGAGAGGATGGAGAGAGAGGGAGAAAAAAAAACATGACAAGAAACGACAGAGATGGAAAGTGAATGACGGTAATTGAAGCGCTGATCTGTGACGGCTAAGAGAAAGTTAAACCAGTTCCCTCTAACAACACTGCAGCCGCCACACGTGTATATATATATATATATGTATATATATATATATATATATATATATATATATATATATATATAGAGAGAGAGAGAGAGAGAGAGATTCCCCTAATTAAAATGTGCTGAAATGTTGTGTTTTTAGTAATTGCCAAGCTTAAGCATTATTGATTTTAGATATTTGTTAAATAAAAGGAGATATTAATTGATTATTGTGTCAACTACGTTACAGACAAAGGGCCTGAAATCAAAATGGCTGCCTCCAACCAAACCTTACCGAGAAACATTTTCTTAAACTGTTACAGCAGCAATGAAGTGAAATACTATTACACGTGTCTTCATCAGGAGGAAATGACATCATCAGGAGCAGGTCATGTGACTTGGGTTTCTTATAGTAGGTAACTTAGTTGACAATGGTTTCTGGGACACATAAAATGTATTATTTAACATATAATATTTGATATATTCACACAAAAATCTTATCTGTCACCATCATCTTGTCTTAATTAATAGGATCTTATAAAAATAAATTATAAATGAGTTTGTTTTATTGCTTTTTGGCTAATTAGAAATTGGTTGTGATTAAAAAAGGACAAAATGTGGATTTTACTTATATTTATATTTATACAATATATAGTTTCTAACCTTCTGCTAACAGTTCAGCCTTCTGCTAACAGTTTAGCGTTCTGCTAACAGTTTAGCCTTCTGCTAACAGTTCAACCTTCTGCTAACAGTTCAGCCTTCTGCTAACAGTTTAGCGTTTTGCTAACAGTTCAGCCTTCTGCTAACAGTTTAGCGTTCTGCTAACAGTTCAGCCTTCTGCTAACAGTTTAGCGTTTTGCTAACAGTTCAGCCTTCTGCTAACAGTTTAGCGTTTTGCTAACAGTTCAGCCTTCTGCTAACAGTTTAGCCTTCTGCTAACTTTAAGAGGCTGCAGCTAATTATATGTTCATGTCGCTAACGCTAGCACACGTTAGAGCCTGAATCACAGCTCATCTTCTCACGTTAGCAAAGAAAACAGTGATTAAAACAGGTCTGTGATTGCAGTCACGAACATTTTCCTTCATGTATGAAGTGTCCGCTACCGACGTGTTTCTCTAATTCTGGCTGTTTTTTTGGTCCGAATTTCGCAGCTTTAAGGTTAAAGATTGTGGTTTTGATTAAACGCTAATAAACACGTGCAGATGTTTTCTGTATCCAACCAGGCTGTTAGTTGTAATAAAGCTCGTCACTACAAGCAGAAGCTTTTCAGATTTGTCGGTTAACTTTTTTTTTTTCTTCAACAGAAATCTGATCAAGGTGACATTAAAATATGCACATGGATTTACACTAACTCGCTAAAAGAAGAAATATCCTGAAGCTTCTGTCCTGTTTTGCAACTAATTTCTCTTAATTACTTCTCCTAATTACATAATAGATGTTAACCAGGATAATACGTCGACTCTAAATTATAATAAATTAGGTTTTACTGCTAATGTTTTATTTTACGGGTGCAGAATTTCTTTATAATTTACTAAGAAGTTTCCTAAAACTTAACAAACGTCGGAGGGATTTCCTTCTTCATAAAAAAGTCAAAATTTAAAAGCATTTTTAAACCAGAAAAGTTAACATCCTCACTAACAGTTTTCTTCTTTGCTGCATTTCTGGGTGTTTGATTATTTGCTTGTTATACAGACTACGTTCACACAGACAGAGTAATAAAAGTCTTTAATAATTAAGATTTATCTCGTCAGGGACCACAGGAACGGACAAACTGGGGTTTACAGACTCGCCTTACTCGCGCCGCATGAAGCTATTCATCAGACAAACTGACGTGTTTGGCTCCAGCAGTCCACGGTTTGTGTTGACCGCGGTTTCTTTAACCCGAGGTCACGCCGGGCGACGACAGCCGAGGCTCTGATGGAGGACGGGCGGGTGGAATAACAAAGAGCTGGACGGGAACGCTTGAAGAGGGCTAGAAAGGAATAAAGAGCAGGACAAATACACTCTGTGACCCTGCAGTCACCCCCGTAGTTTCAGAGGGAAAAGACTCACAGTTTGTGTTTTTATTTATTTCTATTCCCTCCTTTACTGCGTCCGTGTGCATGAAGCTACATACTGCTTTGGCACATTAAATTAAAAACAACTTTATAGTTGCATCTACGTTTTTTTATGGCTCTGGCACAACGTCGTCAATAAAAATCAAAACAATAAAAAAATAACCTGAGTGGAAATGACAAATAAGTCAACTTTAATGGACTTATGGACCTATAACCAGAGGAAGGCCAGTAACCTTCCCTACCTAAATATATATGACAGTCATAGTAATGTATCATGATTCATTCATAGCCACCAGACTCCATTGACAAAAACAGTAATTTTACCTCACAGATCACAGGAGTTCACTGCTGCCTCATTTGTATTATTGTGTGACTTTGGTGTTTTAAAGGACTTGTTCGGATCAACGCAACATTTATATTACACACAATAACACAAACAAGCTAACCGGTTAAGGCAGCAGCAGACCAGCAACTCCCGTTTTCTGAAAGGTAAAATTACTGCTTTTGTCAATGGAGTTTGGTGTCTTTGAAGACAGTGAAGAGAAAGAGAAAACAGCTTCAGTTCAGATGCTGCAACCTTTCTCACATTAATATATTAAAAAATAACAGTATGTGTCACAGTTGATTCATAGCCACCAAACTCCATTGACAAAAATAGTAATTTTACCTCGTAGGTGACAGGAGTCTACTGCTGCTTCAGCTTAGTTTGTTTGTGTTATTATGTGACTTTTGTGTTTCAAAATGAAAGTTCGAATCAACACAATATTTGTGTAATGCACAGTAAGGCAAACAAACTAACCAACTGAGGCAGCAGTAGAGCAGCGACTCCTGTTTTTCTGCTTGATTAAATCACTGTTTTTGTCAATGGAGTCTGGTACCTTTGAAGAGAGCAACGTTGATAAATTGTCTAAGATAGATCTAAATAGTTTTCTCTCGTCTGTTAGTGACTTAAGAATGGGTTTTGCCAAGATAATATTTCTTAGTTTTTTATGAATTGGTGCCATATAAATAAAGATTGACTGACACTGTGAACACTCATGAAAAGCAGCTAAAAACCCATCTGGCCTTGGTGTCATTTTTTTGTTGTAATTTTTTATAATTTATCATCGTGTTTTATGTCTGTGTGTATTTTAGCTTGTGAAGCACTTTATGTCGTCTCTGCTCTTGAAAGGTGCCATTTTAAATAAACTTTGTTGCAGGTATCATTGGAGAAAAGAGACGTAATTAGTGATCCAGAGATCTGAAACGAGGCGACTAACGGGACAAACAATGAATTAACACTAAAGAGATAGAACATGTTTAAAAAATTACCAAAACCTTGTTAATCACCACTGGAAGCATCCCGAGAGTCACGTTTAACGCCGTCACCGACACCACCTTTCTTCCTCCATTCCAACGACCCCTGATGACCTACGACCCTTCAAAATAAAACGCCCCCCAGCTCGGCCGAGCAAACAACACAGCGTGAGTCAGAGCTGTCAGGTCAGGCGACGACAGCTCGTCACCGGCTGAGGTGACGTGGGCGGGTTAAACGGGTCTGACCTGCCAGAGGACGGCCGTGTGTGGGATGGGGGGGTTAGCGCGGCGAGGGATGGAGGGTCATCTGTGTGGTTGGTCTGTTTCAGAGAAGTTACGACGGGAAGTTTCCTGTCATTCATCAACTGGATCTCCAGGCTGAACAGCTGATGTCAGCATTTATCAACACACAAGAACAAGATCATTAAAACAGGACATTTAAAAGAATGTGGGTGGGTTTGTATTGTAGAATATTACTTTTATTACTTTTATCTCTGATGAGTTTTTAATTAGTTCTGAGTGGAGAAAAGGGACTGACTGATGTTAATACTGTCAATACTTTATTTTATAGCTACTGATAAATGATTCTGACATGCTCGTCTTGTCAGATCTGCTCCTCCGCAAAGGAAATTAAACCTCAGAGACTGTTGCCATAGAAGAACTGGAGTTTTCTTTTAAATGAAACTGTGAAGACAGTTGGTGCAAAGATGCTGGAATAACTACTGGATGTGCAGTTTTGCATATTTTTAAAAAGTCACCACGGCACTTCTGGCTCTCTGTTTATGAAATCTGTGGTCAAATAGACCTGAAAACACCAGAGGAGCCACGTGTCTCCCACCTGCTTCTCATTAATAGACTCTCCACCAGCGTCGGGATAAAGCGGAAACAATCCCTGTGACATCTCCTCCTGCAGCGAGCGGAAATGTGCTTCCAGAGGCGGAGAGAAGAGAATAATATAAACGCCTTTTCTTGTTCAACGAAAATAATCTTAAAGGTCTAGAAAAGCAGCAGTGGATGAGCAACTCCTGTGTTCTGCACAGTAAAATTATTGCTTTTGTTAATGGAGTCTGGTGTGTGCGGAGAGCGATATAACGGCTGTTATATCATGTATCATTAATGTGAGGAAGGTGACCGCCTCTGAACCTAAGACGTTCTCTCTTTCCCTTTGCTCTCCTCAGAGCTACCAGACTCCATTGACAAAACTAACAATTTTACCTCACAGAACACAGGAGCTGTTGTTCCAGTTGTTGCCTCAGCTAATTAGTTTGTTTGCGTTATTATGTGTTACATAAATATTCTGTTGATCTCAACCAACCCTTTAACACACAAAGGTCACATATTAGCACAAACAAACTAACTGATGGAGGCAGCAGCAGAGCAGCAGCTCCTGTGCTCTGTGAGCTAAAATCCCTGTTTTTGTGAATGTAGTCTGGTGTGTGTGCAGAGAGCGATATAATGGCTGTTTGTGGTTAAACCAAAAGGATCTTCCAGGTCTCTCTCTGTAGGGATCCTTTCCATAATGCTGTCACACACTTAGAATAACACTCTGATCTACTGGACCAATTCCAACACTTTTGGTACCTACCAGTAATTCCCAGGTTTTGTAACACCAGAATCATCCTTAAGCCTACTTTCAAAATGTTGCCCATGAAAATTAATAAAGACAAATCATCAATAAATTGAGTTTTTCTTAACATACAGTAAATCACAGCTCATTTTGTGCACCACAAATGAAAAAACTGGGTCATTTTCTGATCTACGAGAGCAGGAATATTCTGCCTGACAGACTTAGACGGGCTTAGATTTCAAATATCAGCGTAATGGAAGCCAAATGAGAGTCCGCTCGGTCTGTACGGCTGTGGCATGATGGAGGAGGTAAGAGGATCCAGGGAGGGAAGCATGTTTCCTGACGCAGCATCACTCCTCTGGTCTTATTTAATGCTTTTATTGTGAAAGAGCCAAAGAGCGCCGATGTGGCGCAACGAGACGTCAAACAAGCCGGAGCGGGTGAGAGCGGAGCAGTGATGTAACATGGCGGCGTTTCAAAGTGCGGCCGGTTCACTTTCTTGTCGCTGCTTTCATCTGGTTTGTGTTTGGTGAATCGAACAGTGATGGATGACGCTTTAATCCAGCTCTCCTCGCTTCTCTGCGGTGTCAGTGTTTCCTCTGGCTGCGGAGGAGGGGGTGGTGGTGTTGTGTTCGGGGTCAGAGGGCAGGGCCGTAAAGATAAACCAACATTTCTGGAGGTAAAAATGATGAGCGCATGGATCTCTGCAGAAGTCTTTACTGTAACAAGACACAGACATCTGCAGGGGAAGCCAAAGAAACCTCTGTACAGCAAAAAACTGAATAGGAAACTTATCTTGAGATTCTTTTTTTTTTTTTTATACTGAGGATTCAGAGGCTGCAAAAACACCAACTTAAATTAGAAGCATTTAAAATAAAGAATTAACAATAAATCATACTAGTTTCCTGTATTCTGGGAAATTCAGTTCATTCAGTGTTTGCTTAAACCTTTGTACTGTAAAGCCTCATAATAAATTATATTGAAGAATAACTCAAGTATGTTTAACTTGGTCCCCTTTGTACATATTTTGCTGTCTAAATGACTGGTGGGTGCTAAAAGTGTTGGAACTGGTCCAGTAGATCACCTCAGCCAGCAGCCACCAAACGGGCTGCAATGGCTGCAACGTGATCCTTTGGGACAACTGCACCTGATCACAGTAGGTCCACTAAAAGAGCTTGTTTGATCCACTGACAGGCTCAGAGTGTTATTCTAAGTGTGTGACAGCATCATGGAAAGGATCCCTACAGAGAGAGACCTGGAAGATCCTTTTGGTTTAACCACAAACAGCACACACACCAGACTACATTCACTAAAACAGGGATTTTAGCTCACAGGACACAAGAGCTGTTTTCTCTCCTTCTATTAGTTTGTTTGTGTTATTGTGTGACCTTGGTGTTATAAAGGGTTAGTTCAGACCCAACGCAATATTTCCATAACATAATAACACAAACAAACTTATGAATTTGTGCAGAGGTAGACCAGAAACTCCAAGTTAAAATTTCAGCTTTTGTCAATGGAGTCTGGTAGCTTTGAATAGTGTGATACATTATATGACAAAAATAGATTGATATATAGATAGAGTGTTATTCTAAGTGTGTGACAGCATCATGGAAAGGATCCCTACAGAGAGAGACCTGGAAGATCCTTTTGATTTAACCACAAACAGCCGTTCTATCGCTCTCTGCACACACACCAGACTACATTCACTAAAACAGGGATTTTAGAGAACAGGACACAGGAGCTGCTGCTGCTGCTGCCGCCTTGGTTATACAGAACAAACTAAATTATATAAAAATTATTTCCTCCTGCTAAAAATAAACCAAGTCACCAAAGTACAGACTGTTTGCTGAACCGTCACATCAAAATTAAAGCTTTTAAATCACCAGATCGGTGTTTGTGTTCCCGTCCAGCCTTGAATCACTCAGGGTTACAGACCCTCAGACCTCCCAGCAGCTGCAGGAGAGTTTCTACTTCCTGCCCGGCCGATATCAGAGCAGAACATACTGTACATTCCTGAAAGGGTGCATTGAAAACTGGAATCAGCTGCAGGTGCAACGCTGCAGATATGAGCTCTGAGATAAGCTGCCTGAAACACAACACAATGAGAGCCAGCGAGGCGTTCAAGGTCCAGATTTATTATCAGAGATCTCACAGCCACGGGTCACTGGTACCAACCAGCTGGTCACCAAGGGGTTAAATAACTAGTTAGTCAGTGTGTCAGTGTGTAGTGGAGGTCTATAGTGTGTGTGTGTGTGTGTGTGTGTGTGTGTGTGTGTAGTGGAGGTCTATAGTGTGTGTGTGTGTGTGTTAGTGTGTAGTGGAGGTCTATAGTGTGTATGTGTGTGTGTTAGTGTGTAGTGGAGGTCTATAGTGTGTGTGTGTGTGTGTTAGTGTGTAGTGGAGGTCTATAGTGTGTATGTGTGTGTGTGTGTGTGTGTGTGTGTGTGTTAGTGTGTAGTGGAGGTCTATAGTGTGTGTGTGTGTGTGTTAGTGTGTAGTGGAGGTCTATAGTGTGTATGTGTGTGTGTTAGTGTGTAGTGGAGGTCTGTAGTGTGTGTGTGTGTGTGTGTGTGTGTGTGTAGTGGAGGTCTATAGTGTGTGTGTGTGTGTGTGTGTGTGTGTGTGTGTGTGTTAGTGTGTAGTGGAGGTCTATAGTGTGTGTGTGTGTGTGTGTTTGTGTGTTAGTGTGTAGTGGAGGTCTATAGTGTGTGTGTGTGTGTGTGTGTTAGTGTGTAGTGGAGGTCTATAGTGTGTGTGTGTGTGTTAGTGTGTAGTGGAGGTCTATAGTGTGTGTGTGTGTGTTAGTGTGTAGTGGAGGTCTATAGTGTGTGTGTGTGTTAGTGTGTAGTGGAGGTCTATAGTGTGTGTGTGTGTGTTAGTGTGTAGTGGAGGTCTATAGTGTGTGTGTGTGTGTTAGTGTGTAGTGGAGGTCTATAGTGTGTGTGGATCATGTTGCTTTAACTGTTTCTGAGTTAAAGAGCACAGGAAGCTTTAAATAACAGACTCTGTTAAGATCAATCCAAACAACACATCTTCTAATCAAACCAAATCAAGACGCAGAGTTTTAAATTATTAATTATTAACGTTCATCATTAATTCCCAGCACTCAAACGCAGCTTCGCAGCTGTGAAGTGAAGTCAGCACGTCAATCAGCAGGCTGGTTGGGTTTGTTTTGACAGTCGTGAATAAATTCAGCTCCACTGCTGAATAAATGAATAAATCTTAAAACTGGCAGATAATCAGCGACCAGGGCCGCTCACCTACCGAGAGGTTTGGCTCGGGTTACGTTTTTACTGGCCGTTTACATCCAGGTGCAAATAACATCTGCCAATAATATCAACAAACTCCTATTAGTAACAAGTTATATTTACTAAAAGAAATATATTACTTTAACACAACAACAGCGGTGCCTACAGGTCACCTGTGTTGGTGGGTCCTCGATGTAGGACTGAAATTAAAAAGGTGACTCACACAGGAAGCCAGTCAGCTTTCCATGGAGATTAAGTCACCACATGATGGGAGTTACGGAGCAATTTCGTTCTCAGCTGTTTTCGTCATACCGGTGAATGTCGCCAGCAGCTCCATATCGCTATATCGCTCTCTGCACACACACCAGACTCCATTCAATAAAACAGGGATTTTAGCTCACAGGACACAAGAGCTATTTTCTCTCCTTCTATTAGTTTGTTTGCGTTATTGTGTGACCTTGGTGTTATAAAGGGTTAGATCGGACCCAACGCAATATTTCCATAACATAATAACACAAACAAATTTATGAATTTGTGCAGAGGTAGACCAGAAACTCCAAGTTAAAATTTCAGCTTTTGTCAATGGAGTCTGGTAGCTTTGAATAGCGTGATACATTATATGAAAAAATAGATTGATATATGGGTAGAGTGTTATTCTAAGTGTGTGACAGCATCATTGAAAGGATCCCTACAGAGAGAGACCTGGAAGATCCTTTTGGTTTAACCACAAACAGCACACACCCCAGACTACATTCACAAAAACAGGGATTTGTGCATCTTTTCTCATTAGTGCATCGTTCTTAGTAACAAGTTATATTTACTAAAAGAAATATATTACTTTAACACAACAACAGCGGTGCCTACAGGTCACCTGTGTTGGTGGGTCCTCGATGTAGGACTGAAATTAAAAAGGTGACTCACACAGGAAGCCAGTCAGCTTTCCATGGAGATTAAGTCACCACATGATGGGATGATGGTCTTCATCATACCGGTAAATGTCGCCAGCGGCTCCACAGACCGCTGGCCGATTGGTTGTGGCCCCGAAGGCTCCTGAACCGCAACAGTCACCCCGAATGCGCCGGTTTTTGTCCACCTGCTGGTTACGTCTTCGTACGTTTGTCTCACGCGGTCAAAACGTTTTGAGTTTGAGCTCCTGAGAAAGATGCACACAGGTCCCGCTTGTGCACCGTCGGTTGTCCAAAGAGGCGTCGGATCGGTCGAACAACAGACGTGGCCGGCAGAAGAGGCGGTTAGCTTAGCGCTTCACCATTTAGCCATTTAGTTCTTACTACAGAATCTGACATCTAACGTCAGGGGGTTGAAGATCAGTGCAGTGATTGGTTAGACGCCAGGTTCCTTCCAGCCTCCCTTGACATTTTTTCAATGATGAATTGACCATTTAATGATGAGAAGCAGAGGGTGAAAATTACAAGCTTACATGAACCACTTCAGTTTCATTTCAAATAAAAAGCCATTTAAATAAAGCTAATTACTTAAACAGGTCTATGAAAAAAGCTAATGAAACAATATTAAAAGAATAAAAAATGACTTGTCAGATAGGGGTTGTTATCTGAGCCTCAAACAGGAGCTGAGCAGGACACGCAGTTAATAACCTCAGCAGCATTTCAGAATGAGTTTGACCTCCGTGTCGGCCGCCGTTTCACTCGAGTGGGCGCCATGTTTCTCTGCCGGCGAGGATTCGTTTTGGAGTGAAGCCGTTTTTCAGATTTAGTGTTGAACCTGCAGCGGTACTTCAACTCTGAGTGTAAATGAAGGTAAATTACACCTCTCAGGGAATCGGTAGCATACAAGTGTGCTCAGGTGGAGGTGGAGTGGTTTCTAACACGGGCCTCCAGCTGATCAAACTGTACTACACGTATGCTCAAAGAAGTTTCTGCTTCACGTGACTTAGCATGAAATTAGTTTCTGGAGTGTCTGTCTGCACCCAAGCGCCTCGTTTAAAGAATAAAGAACATGGCTGAATGGTTTAGAGTTCAAATCCCGTCTGACACCAACAACACACAACTACTTATTTATTTGTAGACTTTGTCGACGTAAATATTTCAGTTTTTCAGTTGCAGGCTGGTTTGGTTTAGGCACTAAAACTACTTGTTTAGGTTTAAGAAGAGATGACAGTTTGGGTTAAAATAATAAGTCAAACACAAAAGGCAGAGCACACTGAGCATAAAATATACTCACAATATACTCAAATATACAACAGAGACCTGGGTGCAAATAGCCAATGTGGCTAAACAACCAGATATAAAGAGACGTTACTAGTATTAATTCAAAAGAGGGTTTAGAAATGGATATTTCTACATATGATACAAACACAGAAATGAATGAGTCCAACTCAAACACACAGCAGCTTCTCCGTCATGTCGAGGGAAATAGAATATCTGCATCTAAATCATAAATCATCGTATATCTAAAGTAGCATCCTCTCTGATATGAATCGACACACATTAAAAACTAAATTAATGAAGAAACCTAAAGATGAAAGAAAAAGCATTTTAACGTGACGTTCAACCTTCAAGATGCTACGTGGAAGATCGTTGTTATTAGCGACACCGCTGGCCGTTAGGTGAACTGCAGTCAGCGTCCTGTTGCTCCGTAGAGGCTTCGGCTAAAAAAGTGAGGTGACGTTATTTGAACCGTCGACTCCATGATGCTAACTAACTTCCTGTTTGCAGATGATTTTACCGACGCAGCCAACGCCACACCTGTTACAGCTACCGGGCTAACATTAGCTTATCTTAAGTTGCAGTTAGCTCGTAGTGCATCACTCTCTGTGCTATAACATCCATTTGTTGTTGGCTGAAATCAACACAGGTTGTTAAAACAGAAGTTAGAAGCGAGTGAGAGTCCTGGGCATCGGTCAAAACAGTGACAGCACACGACTGGACACGATAAACACGAATGTTTTATTTTATTTGGACCGTCGGCTTGATGATGCTGACTAACTTTCTGCAAATTTCTTTATCGGCTGCTGTTACAAAGCAACCACGGCTGGATCTATGCCACGCAGCTAAATTACAGCTAGCATGCTAACCTCAAGTTAGCCAGTTGCCCCCCCCCCGCTGCTTTGCATTGCTTTTGGTACATTCAATTTTACCAAATAAAAGTCCCTCCATTAATTGAACGCCCTTCTGAAGTTTACCCCAGCTGAAACTTAAGTGGACTTTCTGTTGGACTCTGTGTTGTAGTTGTGCTACTAAGCTAACGTTGGCGCTGCATAGGGAGCTAAACCTTACTGTGGATTTTCCAATAAAAATGACCTTTACATAGAAAGTCAGACTTTTTCTCACCTGCCAATAAAGAACCTTGAATACTTGTAAATTGTTCCACATAGTACCTTTGATTGGTGAAAGCTGCAGAAGAAGAAGAAAAAGAAGAAGAAGAAACGGTGCAAATCACCAGAAACCGCACTCACCGAGGAAGGTTCGATTCCACATGGTCTTGGTGACGGCTTTGCCCGGAGGCCGACCGCCGGACACCGACATGGTCTCGTTCAGAGCGTGAGTGTAGAGCATCAAACCGTCGTAAAAACCTCCGGCTATGATGTTCATCTGGAAGACGGGGAACAAAACAGAATCCTTTTCATTGGTAAAAAAAAAAATCATACGTTAACCCAAAACATAACAGTGAATGTAGAAACTAAATATTTGTTAACCCTCCAGTGACTTTGGTGTTTTAAAGAATTGGTTTGGATCCAGTATAATAACTGGGTAAACAAAAACTAATTGGCACTACATGGGAGCTTTTTTTTTTTTCTGGACCTGTAAAATCCTTATTGTTTACACAGCCATTACATTGCTGTCTTTAAAGCCACCAGACTCCACTGAGAAATCTGCTAATTTTACCTCACACAAAATACAAGCGCAGGTCTACTGCTGCCTTGATGACCTCTTTTACTTTCAGTATTTCCTTTTTATTTTTCCTAATTAATCTTGTCTTGATGTCTGCCCGTTGGCCCGGTAACGGGATAAAATGGCTGCTGAGGTTTTAATGGTTTAGTAATTATGTTGGAGCTGTGAGGTAAAATTACTGTTTTTGTCAATGGAGTCTGGTGGCTTTGAGTTTAAGTTGAACTCCTTCATATCGTCGTTATTCTGCAGTATGTCTAATGCTCACCTGTTGACTGCAATGCTTCATTTATGTTTTGGATATATGTTTTTGATATGTGGAGCCCATAGGAATACATGTGCTTCAATGTACAGCTTATAGGGATCCTGATATAAACAACTAGGTAAACGTTTCGTAACTGTTTGCTTATGCAGTAGCTGTGTAGACTGGAAAGAAATTCACACGATTAGTGGAAGTGGCTAACAAGCTAAATAAAGCATGTTTCATGATCAGATGACATTATCACCATAGCATCCTCACCATGTGTGAGCCGCACACATTCTCAACATCTGCTTCATGCATACCACTGATGGTATTTGTGTGTTTGTGTGTATTTGTGTGTGTCGTTCCTACATCTGGCCTCTGGTTTCCGTCTGTTGTTTCAAGCTTTAACCTCCAAACTGTCACTAAAGTGTTTGACATCTCACACAAACACACACCCCGGGTGTCGGGGCCCTGCGGAGATTCAAAATGTCGTCAAATCTGTAACTGTGACCTGAAGGACGTGCTGACCTTTACCCAACACCACGATCGATAAGATTGTTTGTTCTCCTCTGTACACATCCCCCCCACTTTCTATCTATTTACCTGTGTCATTAAACTCTCACCTCCGTCCTGCTAAAAGCTGCTCTATGCTTGTAATCTCAAGGAGGACTGAGCTCACTGATTACTGGACACACTTCGCACACATCCCATCATCGCCGGAGAGACGCTCTTATTGTTAAATTGGCTTAACTGCACTGTTTGTGTGACAGCTGACAGAATAATTATCCTCTCTGCTCATGTTATTGTTGATTTATTGAGGTAAATCTGTCATTTGATTTCACGATGATTAAAAATCGGATGCAGCCTTTGGAAAACTCTACCTGCAGATATCAGGGAATCCAGCTAATGAAACATTTTAAATACACACACACATTTATATTTATACAATAACAAAGCTTAAAAGTGTTTTTGCTTTAGCCCTTAATTAGCTCTGCAGCTACAGGCCTGAAACTCCATTTTGCACTTCTGCGTTACTTTAAATGTTGTATTTCATTTGCTTTTATGTTGCTTCTAGAAATTCTATTTAAGTTTTCCTTTGCTTTTGTTTTATTTAAATCCTTTTTTATCTTTCATTTTATATTCTATTGCACTCTATCCATCCACTCATCTGCAGCTGTGCTAAGCGACGTTAGCGTTAGCTCATGCTAAGCTAAGCTAGCCTATTGTTATTGTTGTTATCTTATATGCTAACTAGCTTTGAACTACAGCAGCTTGTTAAAACAAGAGGACGGAGCAGTTGGGGCCATACAGCATGGCGTACTGGTGTCTCAGGCCTGCTGAGCTGGCTAACTTCCTGTTAGCCCTGCGCTAACTTCCTGTTAGCCAACTTGAACAGGTCTAAAATCCTTTCCAAGTCTTATCAGACTGAGGGGATCTGAACCACCTCACGCCTCCTGTTTCTGGTCAACACGGTTGCACTTGAACACATCGCAGACATCAGCCAACAGTTCTGCACCAGAGTGAGAGGAGATAACTCTCCGTGCCAGCAGGTGGCAGTAGTCTGTATGTATCATTGAAAAAGGGAAATGGTACACGCTGGTTTCATAGATGTACAAACAGAACTGCACAGTGTTGGAGGCTCTATGAAAGTAGGAATGGCACAGCTCCCCACTACGCTAACTTCCTATTAGCCCTCTGCTAAGTTCCTGTTAGCCCTCTGCTAACTTCCTATTAGCCCTCTGCTAACTTCCTGTTAGCCCTCTGCTATCTTGAATGGGAATAAAATGATTTGAGTGGCTCTTCGAGACTTTCCAAATTTTATCAGACTGAATGAATCAAATTCTGATGGTGAAACAAATCATTTTGCAGTTTGTGTTCCAGGAACTTTTATTACCAGGAATTTACTTACCCAGGTAAATAAATTCCTGGTAATCTGTGTGGTTTGCGTTTCCATTTATTCAGATCAGGCTGATGGAGTATGGAGGAGTGCCAGAATGTGCCGGTCTGTGGCCCAGTATGGCGTCGAGCTGGTCATACCACTGCGACTGCTGTGGTCCTTCAGCTTCTTATAATCTTGCACAAGTTTCTTCAACTTTTCACCAATCTGTTTCGGCGTGTGTCCTACATTTAGCTGGGCCAGCTTGTCGGCTGTTCCTCCACAGACTCGGTCGTCCCGCTGAATTTCCTCCTCGGCAAACACTCCACGTCCACTTGTAGAAATGAAATAAACCAGTTTGCAGCCACACTGGCTTAAAAACGGAAGTGCGTTCGACCAATCAGCGTTCTGCAGCACACAGCCCCGCCCCTCAAGAATTCTGGGTAATCTGAAAAGTTCCTCCTCTCTATTAGGAACTTTCTTCAGGGAACGTTTTTCCTCCGGGTAATTTTGATGGAAACGCGCCGAGGTTTTTAGAAATCCTGCTAAATGATGAAAGTTCTTGTGTTGGAAAAGGGGCTAATGTGAGTCAATGACAGCCGCCATTATTGTAATTACGGGGTTTGGCCTCTATTGTTTTCAAAGCCTGGTGTACTTCCTGATACTGAGACACTGTGCGGCTGAATATCACCGGATGAAGACGTCAAGTCACAATGCTGCAGCTGCACTCAACACTTTTGTGTCTTGACGGCAGTTCGAGCAGATGCGTCCAGCACACCGAGCTACTCTCCAACACAGCTTTCTGTTTTTCTTTGCAACACGATAAAAGCTCAAAGGGAACACGCCGCAGGACGAGACGCCTCACCTCGGCTCAGAGCTCCTGTCATTGTCCGCCATCCCATCCTCATTACAGGTGGAGACATCAGCTGCTTTTAGCGCCGTGTTGTGCCGAGCTGCGGTCACCATTATGTGCCATCATGTCCAGGACGAAGCGGCAGGATAAGATCAGCAGACTGAATTAGCGTCTCTGAACTGAATTAGCTCTCCGACAGCCCTGACAGAGCCGAGCACACATTAGCATAATAATGTCTTCTTTCATCTGGGTGTTGTTGATGTTTTCCAGGCACATTCATTACGTCTAATAACCTAATTTCCTCAGTTTTTATTAGATCATGTTTGTGTTTGTCCGCCAGCAGTGAGGCCTGAGGATGAGGATGTTTGTCTGTCCAGCACTTTCACTTCATATTCGAGCTTTCCAGAGGATGAACCCTGATTTATTTAGTAAACCTGAGCAATAACCTCATTATTCATCTGTGCAACATCTCACTACATTACTGAATATGCCCCTTTATTACTTTTATATCATGTCTATATATATATATATATATATGTGTAGACATACATATATGATTTTATATTCCGTTTTATGCTTCTATCCTTTCTCTCTACTGCCTTTATTTCCTGTTTTTATATTTATCTACCTTATACATTATTTCTTTATATATATTTTTATTCATATATCTCTTTACGTACATATATATACACTTTATTTTGTTTTTTATCTCTTATGATTATATATCCCGTTTTATGCTTCTATCCTTTATCTCTACTTGTTCCCTGTTTTTATACTTAGATGCCTTCAACATTGTACATTTCTTTACATATGTTTTGACTTATATATATATCTTTTTTACATATGTATGTTTTATTCTGTAGTTCATATATACACGTCTTTGGCTCCCAGCCAAAGAATTTCACACCATCAACAACCAAAGTAACAATAAAACATCCTAAAAACTCCTGACTTCTACAGTCGTGTAAATTAGCTGCGTTATGAACAAAACAAGAAAGTTTTCTTTTGAATGCATTCACAGAAATTTGAGCCATATTCCTATAAAATACTGTATATAAATACATGGCGCCAGACTGCTGTTTTGAAGCCTCAAGTTTGGTTTCACAGTCGTTGCCATCTTGGTTTTTTTGGAGCCAGAAGCATGGAGCGTGGAGGAAAGTTGCTCAGTTTGACGAAAACTAAACATGAAGTACTGGTGTCTCAGGCCTACCGAGCCATCTAACTTCCTGTTAGCCCTCTGCTAACTTCCTGTTAGCCCCCCGCTAACTTCCTGTTAGCCTTCCACTAACTTGAATGGGGATAAAATGATTTAACCATGCAGCTCTTCTAGATGTCATTCAAATGTTATTGGACTGAGTGAATCAAATTCTGATGATGAAACGAGTAATTTCACAGGATGTGACTCAAAAAATCTTATCCTCTGATGTCCAGACGTCTCTTTCACAAAGTGAGTCTGTGGAAAAAGCTTTTTGACTTATGAGACTTGTGATTTCGGCGGATGTTACACAAAAATTTTTAACGTTGTAATGGAGACTTTCTTCATTTCAAATGTATTTTACTGTATATTCACCAGCACACACACACTTCTCACCAGTGAGTCCTCTACGGTGTAGTTGAACATTTTCTTGGCGTCTGTCTTCAGGTTGCTGACAAACTCTTTGTACTCGGGGTTTTCGGGTTCTCGGTACGTCAGGATCTTCACGCTCTGGAAAACAGGAAGAGGGGAATTTGAAAATGACCGTTATGTATATTACAAATATAAGACTTATATAAGACTTCCATTCCAAACAAGTAAACATCTTGTTCTCCATGAATGGGAAACGAAAGGAGGTAAAAAAAAAAAGAAAAAAAAAAAGTGCTTCCTTGTGCTCTTTGATTGCATCTGGAAGGGAAGCAGGAAGAGGAGTTGGCGGACGCTGTGTTTACACCCGATATCATTTAAAGGAGAGTAAATATACGCAAGGTCCAACATCACAACAGCATCAATGAAAGAACACAAATCTATTACTTCTTTTCAATTCAATTCAATTCAATTCAATTCAATTCAATTCAATTCAATTTTATTTGTATAGCCCAATATCACAACAGAGTGTCTCATAGTGCTTTACAAAGTTCACTGAAAAGTTCTACTTATATTTATATATTTGGTGTAGATTTTGATATATGACATGATGTATGTATTTGATATCATGTTTGTATACGTCAGATGCATGTCTGATGTTTTGAAGCATGTTTTTTTTTCTCTATTTACCTGGTTTTATTGAATTGTTATGTGAGAGATCATGTACAGCGAGCCAGTGCTAACACACTTAGCTAAATAACACTAACAGTGGGGAGCGCTACATATCGAATGAAGTCTGGTCTTTGACGTTTGAAAGGTTTTCATGACGATGGATCATATGACCGCAGATATGTGATATATGTGACATGTAATAAATTCAGGAAGCACTCTTATAAGCGACCTGCATTAGAACTACGGTGACATTAGCCGCTATATTTAAGCTAGTCAGCTTTTTACGTCAGAGCACAGCTAACGTTAGCTAGCTAGCTTGTGCAGTGGTTAACATTGTGCACGTTGTATTTGAGAAAGCAAACAAAGGATTATATGATGGTGGATATGTGACTGCTGATAGATTAATCTGCCGATCGTGAGCTGTTAAGGAAGCAGTCTTATAATCGATCAGCATGAGCGATGCGATAATTCGGTAACCATGGTAACACATTTCCCTGATCAATGAGACAGTCAACAGCAGTCTGCTCATTGTTAAAGTTATCTACAGTATGAATTAATTAACAAAATGTTTTGCTTCAAAGGAAAAAATTACAGCAACACAACCATTAAGACCTTAAAGTGTATAAAAACATCGGATCATAAATACGAATTATCAACAGGAGATATTTCTATTCCCTCAGCTCATTGATCCCTTTAGCTCAGCTGTTAGCCACAAAGCTAACGTTATGCTAGCAGGATTCAACGTAAATATCTCCGTGTACGGCTGACAGACAGTAAATATAATTTCACAGCATGTTTAACAACAACAGTAGCAGCTAACCGGCTGTATCACTGTCCCCTAATCAATATGAAGATTTTCATGAACAAACGATCGGCTCATGTTGGCAACAAGAAGGCGCGACATCAACATGTCAACCTGTGCGGGAACCAAAGTGATGGGAGAAAAAGTTATCATCAGGAGAGCGAGACTCCTACGAGTGGGTACTGCTACTCTCTTTCATCCCTCCGTTTTTTTTAGATTTTGGCTAATTGTCTCCAGTAAAAATTGTGCCGAATTAGCAGTTAGCAGCTCCGGTTTGCAGTGAAACCACGACTGTGCAGACAACTGACACTGGATTACTTTGTCATTAAAGAAAACTTAAAAACGTGATGATTCTCAGGCAGGTTCTGCCTTTATCCTCCCCTTTAGTCCTCCTAAAGTTGGAAACCTTTGATGATAAACTGTGATTTTAAATATTTACTGAGGAATTTAAATGAGTAAATTTCTCCCCAGAATGAAAATATGTTTCTCTGGACTTAATCAGTCAATCAAGCCGTCTCCCTTCAGGTCGTTATCGCTCAGAGTGAATTCCTTTCCTGTGAGAAACGGGCTGCATGTTGCTTCGCTCTGCCAACCTGTTGTCTCTCTAAACACACATTTGTTATCTGAGCGCCGCTCCTCTGTTGTCTTTTGTGTTGGCGGCCGGTCGTCCACATCACAGCCCGGCTCATCCTTCGTCTTATTTAACCGTTATTTGCCAAGCCGTGTAATCCTGTCGTCGTTCAGTAAAAGGTAAAAAGAAGATAAAAACTTTAAACATGGCCTGACTGATCAGACAAATGTGTGAATATGTCTCAACTGTGCCACTTCAGACGAACAGGACAATAATTGCTGATTTGAATAAGAGTGTGTGTGTGTGTGTGTGTGTGTGTGTGTGTGTGTGTGTGTGTGTGGAGGAGGGTCAGCAGAGAATAAATCCAATTTCCAGTGCAAAACAGAGGAAGATGAAGTTGAGAGAGGAAAACCACTTCAGAGCAGCCGGGGGGGAATCAGCTTCTGCCACCGGCTGACGTCAAACACTCGGAGATGTTTCGAGGTGTTTAACCCTCCTCATCCTCCAGGACGAAGCCCCCGAAGGCGACGTGGGGGGGCCCGTCTGTCACTAAAACGGACCTTTAACCTTCATACAGTACTCCTCTTCACAGGAAAACATCAATTCGACATGAAAGGAAAAAAAAAAATCACTCTGAATGTGAGGAAGAACAATAATGGGACGGATCATTTCCCCAGAGGCTCTGATGAAATCCAATCAGTGCTGTCTGAGGCTTTGTGAGTGTGATGGATGGATGATTCATTGTGTTCCTGGTGGCTGCTGCCACACAATCAGTGACAGCCAAAGATAAAAGTTGGCACAGAATGATTTAATGACACGTCAGTCATTAAGCTGAGCTGTCGTTCTGGAAAAGTTGGATTCAGGTAAAACAAACAAACTGGATCACACGGACCGACTGGTGCTTCAGAAACATTACAGTTCAAGTTTTAATCCAACAATAAAACACAGTATTGTCAGTAGAGATACGTAAATATATAGAGAGATAAACTCTGATTACATTTACGACCAAACACGTAAGAGACAAACAGGTTAAACGTCAGTGACTTTCCGCTTTAAGTACGACCAGAAGCGCCGCTGTGTTTTACTGTTATCAGTTTTAAGTGGCAGTTTGGTTAGGTTTAGGCACCAAAACTATTTGTTCAGGTTTAGGAAACTATATCATCTTTATTTTGCTCATCTCACCTTCACGTAGCCGGACCGGCAATAATCATTGTCTGTTTACTCACCTTGTTCAGGTGGGTTCTTAATCTTTCTCTTGACTGCAAGTTTCAATTGAAAGTACTGGATTTAGTTTTTGTTTGTCTCCAGTAAAAATTGTGCCGAATTAGCCGTTAGCAGCTCCGGTTTGCAGTGAAACCACGACTGTGCAGACAACTGACACTGGATTACTTTGTCAGTAAAGAAAACTTAAAAACGTGATGATTCTCGGGCAGGTTCTGCAGTAAAAATTCTGTAGATTTTCTTGGACCTTAATTCGCAATGGACATAATAGATAATGTGTACAGCACCATAGAAGGAGTCTGGTTTTTCAGCTTTTTACAATGTAAAAAGCTGCGTTTAACATCACACAATGTTAAAAAAATGCTTTTGCAGTGATTTTTTTCGCAAACAGAGTATGAAAAGTGACGATGATTGACACTTACTGCTTGTCTGGTTGTCAGTTGAGACATATTTATCGTCTGGTGTGGCAATTATCACCACTTTTCACTCTGTTTTCTAAAATTACACCATAAAAAGCAGCATTCAGACTGTCAGAACACCAATATTTTATATTATTTAATGTAACACGCTGCTTTTGACATCTGCTTGTAAAAATGTGTGGAGCTCCAGTGATCAGTGACTTAAATGCCACTGATGGTTCACAGAAACTTACTGGCTCTAGGAAACAGGAGAAAAGGCTCATTACGCTTTATTAAATGAATCACCTTACTACTCATTACTGAAACCCTTTAAGAAGCCGTGTTTTGGCAGGTTTTTACAGCATATAAAGCAGCTTTTCATTATACAAAACAAGCTGTGATGTTAAATGTTGCTTTTTACAGCTTTTTTAAGCAGACAGAGTGAGAAAGGTGACGTTAATTAGCCGTAGTACCTGCAGCTTCCCACTTGTGATCAGATCGCCCAAGTTAATGTCAGGTATGAACAACCCAGCGACGGTTTCTGTACATCATCCACTGCAAACAGGAGCTGATGTACTCATGCTGCTTTTTTATAGACGTTTATTCAGAAATAGTGTGTTTAGAAAGCTGTTGCGAGGCTGTAAAGCCCATTTAGTGTGTGATAACGGGCCAAACCAAATTCAACTTGAAAAATTGCACGTTTTAGGAGAACTGGAGTCAGATTCGTGTTTTGGAAACGAACAGTGTACCTGGAAGGCGTCCTTGGCGATGGCGTCGTCCTCGTCCCCGCGGGCCCACGGCTGTCTGTGTTTGGAGTTCAGACTCTCTCCGAATACGTCGATGTAGAAGAAGACGTACTGCTCATGAGGAAGATGTGCCCGACGAAACTCAACCATCAACTTCCTGAAGACGTCGGGCGAGCAGCAGACAAACGTCACTGTGGAGAGCACGAGACAGGAGGTGGTTTCAGTCGAGATTCAAGAAGCTACAGGAGCTAAACAACTTAGTTAAATAACTTTTCCAACATACTCACAGGTCAGCGTTCACTGACGTTTGAGGCAGTAAGAAACCACAAGTCCCAGAGATCATTGCTAAAAGAGAAAGAGCTCAGATTCTGCTTTGCATTCAGCAACTATGGAGCAGTGTTACGTTCCTGCTTTCACGATCAAGTGTTCTGGAAATGCTGAAAACAATGACGATGACTTTCAAGAGTTGACTCACAGCTGAACCAGATGAACCACGGGAGGATTTTAGGTACAGTTTTTGGGGACCAAACGAAAATGAGAAAACGGCACAAGAAGTTCAAGAATAACTTAAGTTTTGCTCTACACGGTAAAAGTACTGGTTTTGTCAATGGAGTCTGGTGAAGAAAATAAAAAATGTGCCTGGTCTCCAATAATTATTTTTTGTTTTCTTTACATTAATCAGTTTGATCTTTGTTTCTTTCCTTATTTCCATCCTCTGCAGGTTTCTTTGATTACCTTTTAACTGTGATGGTTCCCTGACTCCCCAACTCACCTCTGACTAAACTGATAAATTGAACTTCTAAGAAGTTTTCTGCTGAGATGTTTCTCTTCCTTGATCCCTTTTAAATCTGACAGATTAAAAGCAGGTTGTTCCAGCAGGACTTTAGAGCGAGGAAGACATCCGACGGCGACCGCGGCAGCAGTAGTTAGCAGCATCAAAATGTCATTTCTACAGTCACGCTCAAAAATAACAATTAGGAGCAGCTGCTTTAAGTTTCTGTGTCTTCCGCTGTGAGTTTTGTCCTCGCTGTGTTTGTTAGTGGGTGTCGTCGATCTGAAGTACGGGGGAGGAAACAATAATCAATAACATGGCGGGGAGCTGCCGAAGCCGCCCAGAGTGACTCCAACAGCTGGAGGCGACGATGTCTGCCACTGGGAGACATCAATGGGATCTATCACAGAGACAGAGTGTGTGTTTGTGCATGTGTGTGTGAGGATCGGGCCGTGTCCTTTTACCTGTGAAGTGAGGACATTTTGGCTAATCCTCAAGTGCTAAGACCCACCAGGAGCATATCTGCTGCCACGTGGCCACCAGGGCTGATGGGGCCGCTCTAGCTAACGCTTTAAATTCCACCAGAAGCTCCGTGGTGTGTTTCAGAAGTGTCTCGGCACTCCGCTAAAGATTCACTCACTTTTCAAAATAAAAGCCCCCCTGCAGACTGTCAGTGGTGTATTCCAGCAGCACATCAGTATTATTCTCTAATGGGGGGGGCACCAGGCCAGACGTCAGCCGCTCAGAGGGTTTTTAACACCATGACGACCAGAGGTTCATCTGGGATGGAGAAACACTCTGACTGTGACTTTAGCTGCTGTCTGTAGCTGCAGCACAACAAAGCAGGAAGTACATCCAAGAAACACATTTAAAGCAGCAGAAGAAGAAACGCAGCCTGTTTGATCCTGTTAGAAACACATTTAAAGCAGCAGAAGAAGAAACGCAGCCTGTTTGATCCTGTTAGAAACACATTTAAAGCAGCAGCAGAAGAAGAAACGCGGCCTGTTTGATCCCGTTAGAAACACATTTAAAGCAGCAGCAGAAGAAGAAACGCGGCCTGTTTGATCCCGTTAGAAACACATTTAAAGCAGCAGCAGAAGAAGAAACGCGGCCTGTTTGATCCCGTTAGAAACACATTTAAAGCAGCAGAAGAAGAAACGCGGCCTGTTTGATCCCGTTAGAAACACATTTAAAGCAGCAGAAGAAGAAGAAACGCGGCCTGTTTGATCCCGTTAGAAACACATTTAAAGCAGCAGAAGAAGAAACGCAGACCAGAAGGAGACTGATTTCTGCATCACAAATCCAAAAACCTGTTTAAGTGTTAAGACTTGGTTTTAAGGTTCAGATTAAGGTTTTTTTAAACTTATTTACTGAACAGAAACAAATGCAATGTAACGCGTTTCCAGTACAGAGCACGAAACTGATGTGATGCCCAGAGTTTAAAGCTAAAGCTAATTATAAGCTGTAGAGACACACACTCTACTCTGTGTGTGTGTGTGTCTGTGTGTGTGTGTGTGTGTGTCTGTCTGTGTGTGTGTGTGTGTGTGTCTGTGTGTGTGTGTGTCTGTCTGTGTGTGTGTGTGTCTGTCTGTCTGTCTGTGTGTGTCTGTGTGTGTGTGTGTGTGTGTGTGTGTCTGTCTGTGTGTGTCTGTGTGTGTGTGTGTCTGTGTGTGTGTGTCTGTGTGTGTGTGTCTGTCTGTGTGTGTGTGTGTGTCTGTCTGTCTGTGTGTGTGTGTGTGTGTGTCTGTCTGTGTGTGTGTGTGTGTGTGTGTGTGTGTGTCTGTGTGTCTGTGTGTGTGTGTGTGTGTGTGTGTGTGTGTGTGTGTGTGTGTGTGTGTGTGTGTGTGTGTGTGCAGCTACACTGAGAAAAAAAATCCATTAAGTTTGTGAGTCTTTGCCAGCTGATATTCTGTGTTCAGACAAAATCAATGTGATATTGAGGGACTTTATGGATAAAAAGACACTGTGAGGTTCTCGGCTTACGGTCTGCTCACTGGAGCTTTTACAAACACTGAATTCTTACACAACAGCTTTTGTCCTTTGAGGTTTAGTAAAACATGAAAGAAAAAGATTCCTTTCGTTGGATTCCTGCTTGTGGTAATGCAGCTTAAGTGGAGGTTGATGATTTCAGGGCACTGATGTACCTTGAGTGTTTCATTTAACCACAATAATATCATAAATAACGTCTCGGCTGTTCTGTGGATGGTTTTAGTGGCCGAGCACTAATGTTTGCTCTCTCTGTTTCTCGGATGCAGAGAGTTCAGACTTCTCTCGGCTTCCTCCCATAGCGGAGTCTCGGTGTCGCAGCGTCAGGAAGTCTCTCCAGAGGCGTGATGACATTCCTGCAGCGTGCCGTTCCTGCCCCGCGGCCTCTATTGTTTCAGGCTTTAATAACCTCTGGGCAGGAAGTGAACGGTGAAACCACAGAAACCACGCAGGGCTAAAAGCCTTCTTCCGATTGACACCGAGCCACCGCGAGGAGTTTACAGCCTGCTGGACCTGAACCGCTTTCATTCTCCTCCACCTGCTCTGAAAATACTCTCTAGTCTTTCTTTGTTCACCCAAGGAGGGTTTGATCCAAGTAGTAGTGGAGGTCTATAGTGTGTGTGTGCTAGTTAGTCAGTGTGTTAGTGTGTAGTGGAGGTCTATAGTGTGTGTGTGCTAGTTAGTCAGTGTGTTAGTGTGTAGTGGAGGTCTATAGTGTGTGTGTGCTAGTTAGTCAGTGTGTCAGTGTGTAGTGGAGGTCTATAGTGTGTGTGTGCTAGTTAGTCAGTGTGTTAGTGTGTAGTGGAGGTCTATAGTGTGTGTGTGTGCTAGTTAGTCAGTGTGTCAGTGTGTAGTGGAGGTCTATAGTGTGTGTGTGTGCTAGTTAGTCAGTGTGTCAGTGTGTAGTGGAGGTCTATAGTGTGTGTGTGCTAGTTAGTCAGTGTGTTAGTGTGTAGTGGAGGTCTATAGTGTGTGTGTGCTAGTTAGTCAGTGTGTTAGTGTGTAGTGGAGGTCTATAGTGTGTGTGTGTGCTAGTTAGTCAGTGTGTCAGTGTGTAGTGGAGGTCTATAGTGTGTGTGTGTGCTAGTTAGTCAGTGTGTCAGTGTGTAGTGGAGGTCTATAGTGTGTGTGTGTGCTAGTTAGTCAGTGTGTCAGTGTGTAGTGGAGGTCTATAGTGTGTGTGTGCTAGTTAGTCAGTGTGTTAGTGTGTAGTGGAGGTCTATAGTGTGTGTGTGCTAGTTAGTCAGTGTGTTAGTGTGTAGTGGAGGTCTATAGTGTGTGTGTGCTAGTTAGTCAGTGTGTTAGTGTGTAGTGGAGGTCTATAGTGTGTGTGTGTGCTAGTTAGTCAGTGTGTCAGTGTGTAGTGGAGGTCTATAGTGTGTGTGTGCTAGTTAGTCAGTGTGTCAGTGTGTAGTGGAGGTCTATAGTGTGTGTGTGTGTGCTAGTTAGTCAGTGTGTTAGTGTGTAGTGGAGGTCTATAGTGTGTGTGTGCTAGTTAGTCAGTGTGTTAGTGTGTAGTGGAGGTCTATAGTGTGTGTGTGTGTGTGCTAGTTAGTCAGTGTGTCAGTGTGTAGTGGAGGTCTATAGTGTGTGTGTGTGCTAGTTAGTCAGTGTGTCAGTGTGTAGTGGAGGTCTATAGTGTGTGTGTGCTAGTTAGTCAGCGTGTTAGTGTGTAGTGGAGGTCTATAGTGTGTGTGTGTGTGTGCTAGTTAGTCAGTGTGTTAGTGTGTAGTGGAGGTCTATAGTGTGTGTGTGCTAGTTAGTCAGTGTGTCAGTGTGTAGTGGAGGTCTATAGTGTGTGTGTGTGCTAGTTAGTCAGTGTGTCAGTGTGTAGTGGAGGTCTATAGTGTGTGTGTGCTAGTTAGTCAGTGTGTTAGTGTGTAGTGGAGGTCTATAGTGTGTGTGTGTGTGTGTGCTAGTTAGTCAGTGTGTTAGTGTGTAGTGGAGGTCTATAGTGTGTGTGTGCTAGTTAGTCAGTGTGTTAGTGTGTAGTGGAGGTCTATAGTGTGTGTGTGCTAGTTAGTCAGTGTGTCAGTGTGTTAGTGTGTAGTGGAGGTCTATAGTGTGTGTGTGCTAGTTAGTCAGTGTGTCAGTGTGTAGTGGAGGTCTATAGTGTGTGTGTGCTAGTTAGTCAGTGTGTCAGTGTGTAGTGGAGGTCTATAGTGTGTGTGTGCTAGTTAGTCAGTGTGTCAGTGTGTAGTGGAGGTCTATAGTGTGTGTGTGTGCTAGTTAGTCAGTGTGTCAGTGTGTAGTGGAGGTCTATAGTGTGTGTGTGCTAGTTAGTCAGTGTGTCAGTGTGTAGTGGAGGTCTATAGTGTGTGTGTGTGCTAGTTAGTCAGTGTGTCAGTGTGTAGTGGAGGTCTATAGTGTGTGTGTGCTAGTTAGTCAGTGTGTCAGTGTGTAGTGGAGGTCTATAGTGTGTGTGTGTGCTAGTTAGTCAGTGTGTCAGTGTGTAGTGGAGGTCTATAGTGTGTGTGTGCTAGTTAGTCAGTGTGTCAGTGTGTAGTGGAGGTCTATAGTGTGTGTGTGCTAGTTAGTCAGTGTGTCAGTGTGTAGTGGAGGTCTATAGTGTCTCTGGTGTTCTGGATCAACATGTTCTCTGTCATTCTTTAGTCTCCTCTGATGAACAACATGTCTGATTCCTGGATTTCCTCCATGTTTCTCCAGTCTGAAGTCTTTTCTCACTCATTCTGCTTCACTGACTTCTGGAACCTTTTAACTGAGCTTGGACACATTTTAGGGACATGAAGAAGAAGAAGGTCCTCCAAGACATGACGTCACCAGAAGAAGAAGCAGCAGCGAGGACGCAGACGCAGCGTTCAGAGAGCAGAGGGTTAAAGTGATAAACGTCCTGTGTTTGTCCCATTACTTTTCTTTCTTTTAATTATTTTATTTATCTAATTCAATGTCAAATCAAGTACTTTTCTGCATATTTTCTTATGTTGAGTTTTGCACCATCCGTACAATTGAATGTTTTTCAATAAAGATTAAAAAAAAGATTGCAGCTTGCAGGACTTCCCTGAGTGAAGGGGACTTGGGGGCGGGCCTACAGGGGGTTTACCTGCGTGTACCTGTGCGTACTCTGCACCACACCACGGCGCTCACAGCTCCCAAACTCATCGGTTTTATCTGCAGATGTGACAGGATGAGTTAATGGATCGCTGCTGAATCCGGGTGAGTCAGCACACCGAAGGTCGGAGTGCAGACGCGACCCTGAAACCAGGAAGCGTCCTGCAGGAGGAGTCCCGAACGTGGACCCCACACCCCCACCTTCTCTTTCCTGACTCCTGTGCCGACATGAAAGGGGAGCAGCTTCCACTTTACGCTGCACTTTCCACTTACAGTGAGGCAGCTGTGGGCACGACAGGATGTTGTTTTTGTTCCTCACAGGACCAAGAGACCAGAAGCACGAAACCACCTGAACCCTGAACGCTACACTCTGATGACGATGGTGTTGTTAAGGCAGCGTTTGTGAGCAATTCCCGTTTCTAAAATTACATCAGATCGGTAACACATCATCCAGACCAGCTCTCTTCATCACTTAAACAACTTAAAGAAACCAGTTTGAATTAATGACGCTCTGCTAAAGAGATGCTGAGTAGTCGGCTGCACCGGGATTAAATCCCACATCTCTGATCTCTGATTGGTTCCCACCAGGTCCTGAATAAGATCCTGAGAGAAGAGCTTTATGGCTCCAAGCTACATGCTAACGTGTTAGCAGCCATGCCGCTCTTTAGCCAGTGTGTGAAACGAGTCAGCTGTGTTTCTGTTTCTGTTAGCTTAGCTTATTTTAACCAACTTTACTTTCAGCTGCAGCACATGCAGAGCAGAACGGTGACAGAGAGCCTGAGAGCGATCGTCTAATAACAGCTAACAAGCTAATAATTATATCAAATATATCACAGCCTGCTAAAGAAAAGCTTTTAGTGGGTCTGGGTTCTTTGTTGGGAACTAACAGTTACTGTTTTGAGCTCAGGCTGCACTTAGAAAAGAGAGACGCTCCACCTCAGAGTCACTTCCTGTACCTGTGTCAGGTGGTGTGTCCTAGCCCCGCCCCCTTTAGTCTGTTCAGTCTGATGGAGACGTGAAGGTGATCACAGGTTCTGACCAAAGTGACCACTGGGTCACTTTAACAGGATCTTCTGGACACTGAGACTCTGACGTGGACTACAGAGACACCTGAGGGAGACCTGCCTCTGGCTCACCTGGTCTGTGCTGCGTCTCCGGCGGGAGGCTGCTGAAGTGCAGCAACAGCCGCCGCCGATAAACAGAAGCTTTGAGTGTCTGAAGAGCAGCCGGAGACAAACTGCCGTCCTCAGAGACTCTGAAGTTGCTTCTGATAGAAAGCTGTCACTCTGCACCTGAGCTAGTTAGCATGGAAGCTAACAAGCTAACAGCTGTTTGCAGACAGTCTGTCAGCCTGAACACCAGCTGGCTACATCTGCTTCCCTCCATCCACAGCAGGAGACAGGAAGTGGACACCATTTAGAATAAATAAATAAAGATTGATGATTGATTTCAGACCACTGACGCAGCCTGTAGTTCAAAGTTCATCTGAATTATTTGTATATCCATATTCACACTGTTCAATATGTTTGAATACACTGACATCTAATTGTTGCTTTGTCTTCATACAGTGTTACATCACTTATTTTCATGCACTCTTGGTTTTGGCCTCCACATTTTGGCCACAATGCTCCAATAAATTAGCATTAATCAAAAAGTCAAAGTGGCTCTGATGGTGGCTTAATCCCAGAACTGTAATAACATAACTTTGCATTCGAACTCCGTTAATCTGTGTGCCTCCAACTGCAGTGTCTCTCCTTAATCCAGATATCTGACGGCGTCTTCATATCCTCAATCAAAGAATTAAGCCGTCGTGCTGCTGCCATCCTTCATACGGTGAAGGAGGAGAAAAAGCAAAGGTCACCCGGGGAATAGGATGTGAGGAAAACTAATTTTCTTCTTAATCTCCCTTTTGTGCCTCTTCACTCCTTCATCTCGGTGGATCTCGCTGCTGTCTGACAGCCTGCTCCAACTTTGAAGGTGTCACGATATCAAGATGTTTTGGTGTCCTCGCAGAGGGTCGGCTTGGGAAACGGACGTTATTCTTAATTTCTCAAGAGTTCAGGTGAACACGGAGGAAGTGCTGCATTTGTAGCAAATCAAAGCAGTAAATAATAAAATATACTTTTAAAAAACCTTAAAAACCTTGTTTTCTTTTGTAAAGATTTGATTCAGTGAAAGATGCTGGGGAGCACGGTGCAATTTCAACATGCAAGAAATACAAATGCTGAAGTGGTGCATCGAGGCTGTATAACTGAAGTGGACGCAGCCACCGTGATGTTGCTTTGAAGCCTCAAGTTCGGCTATACGGGCGCCGCCATCTTGGTTTTTTTGGAGCCAGAGGTGACATTCGTTCTGGTCTGGTGTATCTTCCTCTAAATGGGACCATAATTTACTAAATGAACATCCTGCTGTGTTGAAGAAGACTGTAAACTTCTTACATGCACTTTTTCCTCTGGTATAATTTATGTATAATAAACGTTATTTATGTTCTAATTTATAAATTAGCGGTTCAAGCCTGAGCTGTAAATAAAATGCGCTTTAATGCAAACAGATGTTTTCTAAAATTAGGTGAGTTGTGATTAAAGTCATGTTCTGAATTTGAGACACATCAGAAAACAAAAAAAAGCTTTTTGTAGGTAAAAAGTTTGAGTTTCTCCCAGTTTATTTTATTTGATATTATATGTTCTTGACTGAATAATTCTGATTGGTCAATTACAGCATTCGACAGTCTTTTATTTATGTATAACAGGAAGTTTCTATGGACGCCGTCTCCTGGCAGAAGCAATAAAATCATTTTTACATCAATAAAATTGTTTCTAAGTCAATATTTTGTTGTTGTTCAGTACAAAGCTGTGTAATAGGTGGGATAACCCCCCCCCCCCAACCTCTCTCTGTGCATCATCGCTTACTCGATAATATTCATCCGGTATCTACATTGTTGGTGATGATGAGATCTAGAGTAATTAAAACTATACTTTCCCAGGTGGAAACTCAAACTCACCTTATTCAACAACTTTCTACTGCAGTGAAAAGCGTTTGGAGCACCAACACATCATTGTGTTTGCAGGAATTCCTTTGGAACAGACGCTGTTTATAAAACAGGACGTGGTGATGATGCTCCCCTGCTGACACAGCTGGATCAGAGCCATTAGCGCTCAGAGTTCAGCTACACATCAGGAGTAAATATAACCTCCACTGTGACTCTGGAGGCCCAGCCTGAAACTCATCTGTCTGGTGTCTCATTTAACAGCCGGCGAGCGTCTCTGCGGCCGTCACTGTGCTCGGTATGTTAGTCTACGGGCTGAACTCACAGCCACAGACTGTATATAAGACAAGGACGTAGCTACTGTGACTGTGTTTGTGGATTTTGAAGCCTCACGTTTGGCTCAATGGGCATCGCCATCTTGGCTTTCTGGAGCCAGAGGTGATGTTCGTTTTTTTAGTCACAAGTAGCCCCGCCCTAAACCATACCCTGCTTCATGTCCAGATTAAGGACATAACTCTTCTTCTTGTTCACGAAGCTTTGCAAAACAACAGGTATCACCTACTCCTACAAAAGTGCTTTTCCTTTAACATGCTTTTATATTGCAGTGGCTGCAGTGTGCAACTGCACCTGAGGAGAGGGTTATTCTAAGTGTGTGACAGCATCATGGAAAGGATCCCTACAGAGAGAGACCTGGAAGATCCTTTTGGTTTAACCACAAACAGCACACACACCAGACTACATTCACTAAAACAGGGATTTTAGCTCGCAAAGCACAGGAGTTGCTGGTTTACCGCTGCCTTGATTGGTTAGTTTGTTTGTGTTATTGTGTGCTAAATAAATATGGTGTTGGGTCCAAACTAACCCTTTAAAACACCAAAGTCACACAACAACACAGAGAAACCAACTAATTGAGGCAGTGGTAGCCCAGCAACTACCAAGTAAAACTGCTGTTTTTGTGAATGGAGTCTGGTGAGTGATATAACGGCTGTTTGTGGTTAAACCAAAAGGATCTTCCAGGTCTCTCTCTGTAGGGATCCTTTCCATGATGCTGTCACACACTTAGAATAACACTCTGAGCCTGTCAGTGGATCAAACAAGCTCTTTTAGTGGATCTACTGTGATCAGGTGCAGTTGTCCCAAAGGATCACGTTGCAGCCATTGCAGGTCTGGTTGATATTAGCGGCCAGCTCCAAATGTTTTAGTACCTTCCCGTCATAAAATGCATAAAACACAGCCGAGGTTTAAAAATACCTTTAAATGACCCTTTAAATCCAGTTTACTTTCTTCTCTGCAGCAGTTACTGGTGAGCTGCTTCTCCTTGTGATGTGCAGCCCTAATGGGGAAATAAAAAGGTTCACGAGGAGTGTTTGTTTTGTTCGTGTCTTCATGCATGTCCGGCACAGATAATTGGGTCTGCCTGCTGCCGTGGGTGACATGACGTTTCTGTGGATAATACCGCGCTGGATCCTGTCAGCCTTCACTCCTCAGCTCTTTAATTAGAGACGATTGAGAGAAGAGGAACGACGGCTGTCATCGTCTTAGTGAAGCGCCCCCGAGTCTTTCAATTAAGACTCGTCTTCCTTCTGTCTTTTTACTATTATTATTAGCTCTTCCTCTTAATCAGCGCCAGAAACCGGCTCGACATCGTTATCGGTCTGCAGCTCATCATTAAAGAGAAGCTCATCACAGAGGAGCCCCACGTCTCTGCTGCCACATATACGTGTACTGTACATACATATAAATACCTCTCACATGTTCCTCTGCTGTTAGACTTCAGCCGTTTTATCAAGTGAAATACATTTACTGCTTCTTAAATGCGACATTAAGTAACATTAAGACAAGTAAATATAGTAAAAACTACGAGATAGAACTATAAGATATCACCAATAAAGTTTTTTATTCAGTCCTGAATAAATCCAAGCTATTATTTTTATCGTTAATTTATTCACAGTTGATTATTATCTCATTAAATGTGCACTAATTTCCGGCACAGAAATGTAAAAAAGCAGGTTCATACTTAGAATCTTTTATTCTTTATATATTTATTAACCTGCACGTAGACGTAGAACTAAAGCAAATGCATATTTTTTATTGTTCTATTTAACCTGCATGTATTTCTATATGAATAACTATGGTCTGTTCTTTTCAATCATCGATGTTAGCTGTTTTTAAATCAAGTAAAATACATTTACTGCTTCTTAAATGTGACAAACTGAGCTCAGAGGGAGAGAAATCACTCCTCTTCCTCTCGTTTAAAGTTTCCTCTCCGCCGATTCGGCCTCGAGTTTATCGGCTTTTGGTCTTAAATCCGCTGCAGGGCGACTTTCAGTGTGTTAGATTAAAGCTGAAAACTTAAAAGAACTTTTCTAACGAATGAATTTATGCAAAATGTGGAAAAACAGCTCAGGTGAAAATGATAGATCTATAGACGTCAGGATTAAACTTCCCCGGATTAATCTCTGTATTATTTTACTAAATGTGCACTAATTGGCAGACATTTCTTTTTTATTCATCTGATTTAACCTGCATGTGCGTGAAAGTATGATAAAAACACTTTAATTTAAGTGTATATTTTCTATTTAAAGACAGAATTACGTTTAATTGTACTGAAGTATGTGTTTAGTGGCACTAACGGCACTGTTGGTGCTAAATATTTTATTTTTGGTTGTTTTATTCGACCTGCATGCACATGGAAGAAAAGTAAGAACACTTCAATTAAATGTGCACTTTTTATTTCATTTAAATGTTTTTATCAAACCTTCATTCAGAGGATGGTATACTAAGAACACTTAAATTAAGAGTACATATTTAATACATTTTTTTAATTTCTTTATTTAACCTGCACGTGTATTGAAGTACGATGCAATTTCCCCAATTCAAACACACTGAGGTAGACTAGGAATACATAAATTAAATTTATATTCTTTATTTAATATTATTTTTAACCTGCATTCACATGATTGTGTGCTTAGTACACTTAAATTAACAATAGTTTTTATTTTAATGCAAATGGAAGTATAATAAGAATACTGTGTACTTTTTATTTTATTATATTTTATTTATTTTTTATTTAACCTTTACCAGGAATATTTCTCTCTTTATGTCTTCTGGTCTGTATCAAAGACAGTTTGGGTCGAGGAATGCCGTACTTGTGTGTATTATTCTGTCTTTACGTGGGAACGTGCTGAACCACGGACATATCCCTTATATAGACGCTTTGCTGAGCAGAGTTGTCGAGTTTCAGCTCGTTAAACGTGGCCGACAGCGCAGGTGCCGTTAAGACATTTCTTAACATTCCTCGTCTTTATTTGGTCGTGGAGTTACAAATTTATGCGGCAGCCTGAACTCTGCAATCACGTCGAATCATTGCCTGAGAGTGAAAAGAGCTGGAGGTCACCGCTGATGTTTTCCTCAGGGTTACAGCAAACGCACAGTAATCATGTGGTTATTAAAGAAAGCTGCGATGTGTAGAGGCCCAGAGGGACGAGCTGCACATAAAGAGAAGCAGATGAGGTTTGGAGGACTTGTAATGCAGGTCGGTCACAAGTGGCAGCGGCTCGATGTGCAGTTCATTTGGCTCCTCGCCTCGGGCACAGATTTCCCGCCAGGGGAAGGTAATTGGCTGAGGCCGAAGCTGCAGGGGACAGAAAATGAAGTCGCACGGCGAGCTCTGACACAACAGCATGTTCTCATCTGCTCTACGCTCCCCTCAGAGTCCCACAGGGCCATCTGCTGAGGAAGACCATGACCCACCGGAACAAAAGCCCCGTCGCTGGCCTCATTTTTTGCTTCAGCTCGCTCGCCATCACTCACAGAGGCGGCAAACAGGACAATTCACTGTGCTGGGCGAGTTGCAGTGCAGAATAAGCTTCCAAATAATGATTATAGTCACTGTCAGTTCGTCCGTTGATTATTTTCTTGATTCGTTTTTGGATCCAGAAAATGGTGAAAAACGTCCATCAGTGTTTCTCAAAACCCAAATGATGCACCTGGTCACAGTAGGTCCACTAAAAGAGCTTGTTTGATCCACTGACAGGCTCAGAGTGTTATTCTAAGTGTGTGACAGCATCATGGAAAGGATCCCTACAGAGAGAGACCTGGAAGATCCTTTTGGTTTAACCACAAACAGCACACACACCAGACTACATTCACTAAAACAGAGATTTTAGAGAACAGGACACAGGAGCTGCTGCTCTGCTGCTGCCTCCATCAGTCAGTGTGTCTCTGTTATTGTGTGTTACAGAAATATTGTGTTGGATCTGAGCTAATCCTTTAAAACACCGAAGTCACACAATAACAGAAACAAACTAATCCACTGAGGCAGCTGTCATTCAGCGACTCTGGTGTCCTGTTCTCTAAAATCCCTGTTTTAGTGAATGTAGTCTGGTGTGTGTGCTGTTTGTGGTTAAACCAAAAGGATCTTCCAGGTCTCTCTCTGTAGGGATCCTTTCCATGATGCTGTCACACACTTAGAATAACACTCTGAGCCTGTCAGTGGATCAAACAAGCTCTTTTAGTGGACCTACTGTGATCAGGTGCAGTTGTTCCAAAGGATCACCTTACAATAATCTGGCTGAGGTGATCTACTGGACCAGTTCCAAAACTCATTTAACCAAACTGCTCCAAACACTACCAACACTTCACCAACGACATGCGGCGCTCGTGTGTTATTTGTCGAGAGTAAATATAAATATAAGGTCGTCATTCTTTGGTTTGAGCCTTTGGGACCGCTGGCTGAGTTTAGAGCGATTAGTTTAGTGGACGGGGATAAATTATCACCCTGCTGAGAGCGCAGAGCACCCACCCCTGGCCAGATGTGTTTGGTCTTTGGGGGGAGTTTTGGCTGCAGCTGTGGGAAAAAGACAGAATGAAAGCAGCTGGGTGAGAGCTGGCAGCGCTGGTGCAACCTGTGAGATTTAAACCAGTCACTGCAGTGACGTAAACTCCACCCAAAGTGTCTAAAAGCTGCATGAATGATGCAAAAGCTAAATGACAAATAATAAACCAGGAAGCAAAACACTGGCTGAAGCCATGTTTGGTCGTATTACCTGCCAGGTAGAGATAAAACTGAGCCGTGAGCAGTTTATCAGAGCGCCTCAAGGTCCATTCATGTATATGTGGAGCCTCTGCAGCCGCTGGGGTGTAAAACTCACATTTCTTAATCAATACGTACATTAAAATCTGATTGGGCTTCACTCTAAAGTGCAGCACTTTCCTTTTACAGAACAGAAACTAAGCTTTATACGTGTTATGTCCCCAAACTTGGGGTTTAAATTGCCTTAAGTCTCTTACCTGCACCCTCACATGTTTATACTTTCAATGCAATTAGTTCATGATTTAAATATCACTATTAAATGTCAATGGCCACATATTTCACTTCCTGAGGAGTAAATCTCATCAGGGTCAGTGAGCCAATAAGCACACGGCATGCTGAGATCAAGATGTAATTGTTCTGGTGATTCTGGTGGTGTGTAGTGGAAGAAGAAGAAGAAGAAGAAGAAGAAGAAGAAGAAGAAGAAAAAACAGCAGCGAGGACGCAGACAGATTTAAGTGACAGAATTCAAAGGTCTAATGATCAACGGGGGGAACTGCACTGACACACAGGAAAGGACAAATACAACATATTCGGGGTTGATGACCGTCAGTGTTTCTGGTGTATAATGTCGGAGACGTGAGATCATTCAATCTGAACCCAGTGAACCGTCGGTGCTGATGTTTTCTGTCCAGTTTGATATCAGCCTCCCGTCTCTCTGCCTGGATATAAAACCACCCGTCGTCAGCCGGAGATTCCAGTGTATTAATCTTTAACTACTGCCAGATGGACGGGAAGAGCAGCGAGGAAGAAGAAAAGAGCCCCGAAGCACGGCCTTGTGGGGAGGATTTGTTCAGGATGATCGGCTGCCCGCCTCACCGCCACGACGACGGGAGATGAAGCGAGATGCTCCTGTGCGGGGAGCCGCAGGAAGACGATGTCACGGACGGCGCGGTGGCAGCAAATGTTTGAGCTCCAATTAAGTTTCCCCAAAGTCAGTTTACAGTCTGAGCTGAAGAGTTTGGAAATGACACGACCTTCGCTTAACAAAATATCTCCGATGGAACGAGGACGCCAGGCCTGTGAGGTCGCCAGGTTGATTACAGTTACAGTACAGTAGTGATCAAGAAATAGTTCCATTATGGGAGCCGTCACCAATTTGATCCCGAAACACGACCAAAACCATCACAAATACATGAAGCTTTAAAAACCTCCACATGTGAGAAGCAGAGTACCTGCACAGTGTCTGTATTGTCAACAGCTCACAGGGACGCTCGGTGGCTGAAATGAGTCACGGCTGGCATCAAGTTGCCTCCGAAAACAGAAGCCCCGAGTGTCTGTGGAGCGAGATTTTCATCTTCTTCTGTGGTTTGTTTTGCATAAAAAACAGGAAGTGAAGCAAACAGCGATGCAGAGATCAGAAACAGGTGGAACCAATACTGACGTGAGCCTGAAGCCTCAGATCTGTAGATTTTAGATCATTTTTGTTTATGTACGAAAAGACACAACAAATTAGTCAGTCAGTCTTAACCAAGACGAATTCTGCTCATTTTGAGGTTCATTCTTGGATTTGGGGTCCAACCAGAATCTGTTTATATGCTCATCCTGTCATACTTTCTGAATGCACCACTTTAGCTACTGTCTCTTTAAGACCCCCCCCTCCTCCTCCCACCTGACAAGCCCAGTCTGCTCTGATTGGTCGTCTCCCACAAGCCTGACCAGGCTCCCGCCCACAAACCTCCGCATCAGCTCTGCCGTCTCCAAAGGGGAGCCATGTTAGCTTAGCAACACGCTAACAGCAACTCTAACAGACTAAACTGTCAAATAAAGAAAAAAAAACAACATACAACAAAATAAAATGTCCGTCCTGGAGCTCGGACCGTTAACGGCCCTCGTTGAGAAGGAGTCAGAGTTAAATAACGTTACTCAGACTGTGGGTTTTTTCTGCTGCTCTGCTCCAAAATTCAACATCTTATTAGCAGAGCTAGCGTTAGCCAGGTAGCTATGGCGACCAGCCAGGTGGATGCACGTTGACCATCCCATACGGTTCTCAAGCAATGGAAGCGCCGTTCACTCCTCCAGGAAACAGGACGGATCATAGATACGACTTATCAACAGGAGATATTTCCAGTCCCTCAGCTCATTGATCCGTTTAGCTCAGCTGTTAGCCACAAAGCTAACGTTATGCTAGCCATAAAGCTAATGTTATGCTAGCAGGATTGAATGTAAATAACTCTGCATTCAGTTGACAATCCGAAAATATAATGTCACAGTATGTTTGATGACAGCTGTAGCAGCTAACCAGCTGTGTCACTGTCCCCTAATCAATATGAAGATTTCCACTGATAATTGATCGGCTGTGTGTAACGTTAGCTGAATGTCATCCTGCAGGATTCTTCTCCTGTTTTTCAGGATCTCAGACAAAAGCTCCACATCAGCGGATCATTAATGTTTAAACAGGTCAGAGAATTGATCAGAGAGCGATCATGTGACCCAGAGTCTCGGTGAGGTAAGAGGGGATCAGTCTAGACGCCAAAACCACTTAGCAGGCGTCCATTATCGCTCTTTAACGGACACCCAGCAGCCAATCAGAGTCCAGTATTCACCTGGACCACATGGTGAGGAACATCATGATCACTCAGCTCTAGTTTTTTTTTGTTTTCTTGCCGTGTCGTCTTTTAATGGTTTAATTTTCTCCTCCCTCCATGTGGCGCCTGTGACCTCACACATTATAATGATTTAATATGGAAGCCGCCACGTTGTCCTGACAATCTCTTTGTCTGCTCTTTGACGGCGTGTGAGCTAATTAGTAACAAGAACAGAAAGACACTGTGACGGTTTGATTAATTGGCACTTGCAGACGTCTGATGATTAGACCAGAGGCCGTTTTTGCGGCGCTCCTTCTCTTTGTTCACGCTGTGATTTGACGCCTCCGTCGGCGCTCTCACACAATGTCTTTATCAGTGATTACTGAGTAGCCTTTTTCTGCATCCGCCGCCCTGATCGGCGCAGATTACGGCTTGAGAGACGAGCCGTGGGAGCTCCAGCGAAGCCTGAGCAGCCAAACACAACATCTGTGCAACGTCTGGGCCTTCGTGGACGACCTCACCGTCCGACCAACAACACGCTGCTTTGCATATTTGCGCCACATTGGATTTGGCACATGATTTACTGTTGCTGTGACTTTTTTAAGTAATAGTTCCCTAAAGCTCGATGCAGATGTGCGTCCGTCCTGTGTTTTACTCTGAAGTGCATTTGGCTGATTGGCTCATTGACGGTCAAACCTGTCGGCACTGAAAAACCCGCCGCTGCCATCGTGTTATTGACAGGTTGGTGTTTCTTCTTCTGGTGACGTCGTCTCTTGGAGGACCTTCTTCTTCTTCTTCGTGTCCCTAAAATGTGTCCAACCTCAGCTAGAAGGTTCCAGAAGTCAGTGAAGCAGAATGAGTGAGAAAAGGAGAAAATCCAGGAATAGATCAAGATGGCCGCCTCGGTACTTCACTCTCTGGTCCTTAGTGTGTTTTACTGGTTTTCTGCTCCCCTTCTCTGGTCACTTTCACCAGGGAGGAACCTTTAAACATTGGAAAGTATACTGCTATTTATGTGTACTTATATTGTTTATACTCTTATTGTTCTAGTTTATTTCTTACTTTTTACTGTACAGAAAGAGAGAGAAGTTGCACCGGAGTCAAATTCCTTGTTTGCTTGTACAAACTTCAGACGTGTTGTTCCACCAGATGAGACTGAATAAAGACAGAAAACATGTTGTTCCAGAACAACAGTGGATGTAGAAACAAAAAAAATCCACTGCACCACATCACATCACAGCGTTTTGTTCCTCTAATTTAATGGCGTCATCAACCAGTAACACAGGCGTCAAGACCAAAGTCTGAGTTTAGAGTCTGTTACGGTCAGATTATTCACTCCACCCCCCCGCCACGGGACGTACGTTATGTGACACATTTAGTTTGGACCTTTAAAAGGCTGGCCGTCCAGATTACACCTCCACATGTGAGAAGCAGAGTACCTGCACAGCGTCTGTATTGTCAACAGCTCACAGGGACGCTCGGTGGCTGAAATGAGTCACGGCTGGCATCAAGTTGCCTCCGGAAACAGAAGCCCCGAGTGTCTGTGGAGCGAGATTTTCATCTTCTTCTGTGGTTTGTTTGCATAAAAAACAGGAAGTGAAGCAAACAGCGATGCAGAGATCAGAAACAGGTGGAACCAATACTGGCGTGAGCCTGAAGCTTGTTGGCGAAGACCTCAGATCTGTAGATTTTGGCAGCAGCCACATGAGCTGCTGGTGTTCATGCATCATGAAACCCTGAGCTCGTGTTTATGTTTGTACACGTTTCTTCATGTGTAGAGAAGTTTAGGATAAATAATTCAATGGCGGCTCATGCAGGGAGGCTAAAGCTAAATGCTGAATTATTCATGCGTCGGAATATCTTGAACTGAACTGAGGCCGTTACGTCTACCCATGTTCTCTTCAAAAGACACCAGACTCCATTCAAAAAAACAGTGATTTTACCTCACAGAACTGGTCTGCTGCTGCCTGGATCAACAAACCAACACGCCTAGTTTGGATACGAACCAAAGTCACTCAATTACACCAGCAAACTAATTGGTTTACGTTATCAGATGTTCCTCAGTGGCTGAATCTGCCTGGATCTGAACCGGCCTGGTCGTTTTGGACACAGAGCAGAGCTGCCAGGACACTGATGGATGACGTCTATAGTGTGTGTGTGCTAGTTAGTCAGTGTGTTAGTGTGTAGTGGAGGTCTATAGTGTGTGTGTGTTAGTTAGTCAGTGTGTCAGTGTGTAGTGGAGGTCTATAGTGTGTGTGTGTTAGTTAGTCAGTGTGTCAGTGTGTAGTGGAGGTCTATAGTGTGTGTGTGTGCTAGTTAGTCAGTGTGTTAGTGTGTAGTGGAGGTCTATAGTGTGTGTGTGCTAGTTAGTCAGTGTGTTAGTGTGTAGTGGAGGTCTATAGTGTGTGTGTGCTAGTTAGTCAGTGTGTTAGTGTGTAGTGGAGGTCTATAGTGTGTGTGTGCTAGTTAGTCAGTGTGTCAGTGTGTAGTGGAGGTCTATAGTGTGTGTGTGTGCTAGTTAGTCAGTGTGTCAGTGTGTAGTGGAGGTCTATAGTGTGTGTGTGCTAGTTAGTCAGTGTGTTAGTGTGTAGTGGAGGTCTATAGTGTGTGTGTGCTAGTTAGTCAGTGTGTTAGTGTGTAGTGGAGGTCTATAGTGTGTGTGTGCTAGTTAGTCAGTGTGTTAGTGTGTAGTGGAGGTCTATAGTGTGTGTGTGCTAGTTAGTCAGTGTGTTAGTGTGTAGTGGAGGTCTATAGTGTGTGTGTGCTAGTTAGTCAGTGTGTTAGTGTGTAGTGGAGGTCTATAGTGTGTGTGTGCTAGTTAGTCAGTGTGTTAGTGTGTAGTGGAGGTCTATAGTGTGTGTGTGTGCTAGTTAGTCAGTGTGTCAGTGTGTAGTGGAGGTCTATAGTGTGTGTGTGTGTGCTAGTTAGTCAGTGTGTCAGTGTGTAGTGGAGGTCTATAGTGTGTGTGTGCTAGTTAGTCAGTGTGTCAGTGTGTAGTGGAGGTCTATAGTGTGTGTGTGCTAGTTAGTCAGTGTGTTAGTGTGTAGTGGAGGTCTATAGTGTGTGTGTGCTAGTTAGTCAGTGTGTTAGTGTGTAGTGGAGGTCTATAGTGTGTGTGTGCTAGTTAGTCAGTGTGTCAGTGTGTAGTGGAGGTCTATAGTGTGTGTGTGTGCTAGTTAGTCAGTGTGTCAGTGTGTAGTGGAGGTCTATAGTGTGTGTGTGTGTGCTAGTTAGTCAGTGTGTCAGTGTGTAGTGGAGGTCTATAGTGTGTGTGTGCTAGTTAGTCAGTGTGTCAGTGTGTAGTGGAGGTCTATAGTGTGTGTGTGCTAGTTAGTCAGTGTGTCAGTGTGTAGTGGAGGTCTATAGTGTGTGTGTGCTAGTTAGTCAGTGTGTCAGTGTGTAGTGGAGGTCTATAGTGTGTGTGTGCTAGTTAGTCAGTGTGTTAGTGTGTAGTGGAGGTCTATAGTGTGTGTGTGCTAGTTAGTCAGTGTGTCAGTGTGTAGTGGAGGTCTATAGTGTGTGTGTGCTAGTTAGTCAGTGTGTTAGTGTGTAGTGGAGGTCTATAGTGTGTGTGTGTGCTAGTTAGTCAGTGTGTTAGTGTGTAGTGGAGGTCTATAGTGTGTGTGTGTGCTAGTTAGTCAGTGTGTCAGTGTGTAGTGGAGGTCTATAGTGTGTGTGTGCTAGTTAGTCAGTGTGTCAGTGTGTAGTGGAGGTCTATAGTGTGTGTGTGTGCTAGTTAGTCAGTGTGTCAGTGTGTAGTGGAGGTCTATAGTGTGTGTGTGTGTTAGTTAGTCAGTGTGTTAGTGTGTAGTGGAGGTCTATAGTGTGTGTGTGCTAGTTAGTCAGTGTGTCAGTGTGTAGTGGAGGTCTATAGTGTGTGTGTGTGCTAGTTAGTCAGTGTGTCAGTGTGTAGTGGAGGTCTATAGTGTGTGTGTGCTAGTTAGTCAGTGTGTTAGTGTGTAGTGGAGGTCTATAGTGTGTGTGTGTGCTAGTTAGTCAGTGTGTTAGTGTGTAGTGGAGGTCTATAGTGTCTCTGTTGTTCTGGATCAACATGTTCTCTGTCTTTCTTTAGTCTCCTCTGATGAACAACATGTCTGATTCCTGGATTTCCTCCATGTTTCTCCAGTCTGAAGTCTTTTCTCACTCATTCTGCTTCACTGACTTCTGGAACCTTCTAGCTGAGGTCGGACACATTTTAGGGACATGAAGAAGAAGAAGGTCCTCCAAGACATGACGTCACCAGAAGAAGAAGCAGCAGCGTTTAGAGCTCAGAGGGTTAACTAGACCAGTCTGACGGGACAATTTAAAACCAAAACTAGCCATGAATTAGATTTACTGGACTGTGTGTTTGTGATCTGTTTTATGTGCAGAAGGACCTAGAACACTGACATTAGATCGATCCCAGACTGAATTAAAAAATGGCTGACAAAATGAAGCACAATCTGTCCAGAACAAGCTGTGAGGCACACAGCGCTCACGTCTCATTGTTCTGGGTCACGTGTTAGCAAGCGATCACCTAGCGACACATCTGTTTGACTTGTTGGCAACACTGACGATCCAGAAACGAATGCATTGATCACAGCGAGTGGCACTAAATGAGAATCAGCGGTTAACTGCTTCGCTGCTCTCACGGCCCCCGGTGAGCCATTAACGCACTCGTTCATTTATCCGCTCTTAATTAGCATCCGTTAGCTGTGAAAACTAATCTGTGACTTGGCTTCGGTTAATGAGGGCAGAGCTGATTAGTTTAAGAAGCAGAGCCGAGAAAGACTGACGACTTTCAGCCTGATCTCTGGAAAAATACGTCTCTTATTCCCTGTTTTCTGGTCGTCTGGCTTTCCAGGAGAGCAATCAAGCGCTGAAAAATGACGATACCTCTCTCGCCCTCTTGTCCTAATTCGTCGGGCTGTTACTGACCTTAAAAAACAGCGGGAGTGGACTCGCCAGGCTCCTCAATCAGCTGGAGGACTGTTAAATCACAGAAACCTCAACGGTGAGAAATTAGCTCTTATTCGTCCACAAATCAAACAGTGGACTGGTTACTGTCACTTTGGCTTGTTTACAGCTATCGAGAAATCCAGCGACAGTCAGAGACATGATTTTTATCTATTCTCATTTAAATGACTGGTAGGTAGTAAAAGTGTTGGAACTGGTCCAGTAGATCACCTCAGCCAGCAGACACCAAACGGGCTGCAATGGCTGCAACGTGATCCTTTGGGACAACTGCACGTGATCACAGTAGGTCCACTAAAAGAGCTTGTTTGATCCACTGACAGGCTCAGAGTGTTATTCTAAGTGTGTGACAGCATCATGGAAAGGATCCCTACAGAGAGAGATCTGGAAGATCCTTTTGGTTTAACCACAAACAGCACACACACCAGACTACATTCACTAAAACAGGGATTTTAGAGAACAGGACACAGGAGCTGTTGGTCGACTGCTCCCCAATCAATTTGTTTGTTTATGTTATTGTTTGACTTTAGTGATTTTAAAGGGTTAGTTCTGATCCAACACAATATTTGCGTAACACACAATAACACAACCAAACTTACCAATTGAGGCAGCAGCAGTCTGGCAGCTCCTGTGTCCTGTTCTCTAAAATCCCTGTTTTAGTGAATGTAGTCTGGTGTGTGTGCTGTTTGTGGTTAAACCAAAAGGATCTTCCAGGTCTCTCTCTGTAGGGATCCTTTCCATGATGCTGTCACACACTTAGAATAACACTCTGAGCCTGTCAGTGGATCAAACAAGCTCTTTTAGTGGACGAAAGCAGCAGCAGCCAAGCTGAGGCGATCAAATTGCGTGGAAATTGAAATTAATTGTGACCCTTTCTATACAAATGCAGTACGGGCAGGAGAGCTAAAATGAAATGTTTTAAATAGTAATGAGTAATCAATCGGGAGCGGCCATGGAGAGGAAAAAAAAAAAGAAGCATATTGCTGCCACGTTTTGATGAATGAAACACAAGCTGTTCTCCCCCCGGTCACATGTATTGGCTCCCCGATTGATTTTAACATTTTATTGCTCGTCCACAAATCACTAAATGAGCTCCAACTTATCTCTCTGACCTTTTACACCCCCCCCCCACCCCGATCCCCTCAAGGCCTCTCAAACCTGCTGACCAGCGTCTTCTGGTTGTTCTGATGTGGACAGTTTGGAAAAGAGAGGTGCCCCACTTCAGAGTCACGTCCTGTACCTGTGTCAGGTGGTGGTGGTCATGGTGACGGTGTCCATCTCTTTTATACAGTCTGACGCACTTCCTGGGGATTTGTTTTGTCTTTAAATCCTGCGTAAAAACCCATTTTTATGACTTTATTCTTCTTACTGTCTGTAATTCTTATGATTGATTTTGTCCTCTCTGTCTTTTAGTCTGTTTAACTTGTCGTGTTTTCTGTTTTGCTTTAAAAGCAAAGCTGGACGGAGGGGAGGTGAACGAGGGGAACAAACAGCCTCCGTTTCTCTTTGGCAGCACAAACCTCCTCAGAGCTACTTACTTACATTTGTCGATATTTCTCTAAAAAGACAAACAGCGGCTCGTTCTGCGTTTTGAGAGTCACAACGTGCATGTTTAAGGAGACAAAAGGCAGAGACGCAAGGTAAAATTAGCCTGAGTGTGTTTGGCAGGAAATACCTACAGATCTGATAGGCCGACTGTAGTTTCCATATAAGGCGGCAGGTTGCTGACCTCTGTTAATAAATGCCCTGTCGGGAGGTTTTATGCCTCTGTGGGAACCAGAGAGGGAAGTTCTCATTGGGAGCCGATTGAGAGCTGCTGTGTTTGTTTGGTTAGCAGATTGATTCGCCGCAGCAGATAGAGGAAGCAGCCGACCCTGCGCTGAATTTATGACTCTATTACAGGGCGTCAGCACCGTGACAGGACTGATTTTATTGCTAAAGCGCCGTCGAGGAGAGCAGAGAGCAGTGAGGTGCTCTCGCTTTGGGTTTTCTCAAAGTCAGATTGTCCTTAATAAATATTTTCTCACATGGTTTAATAATGTCGTTGTTCCTTTGGTTAAATATCAACTCATCAGATGCTTTTAAAGCCACAGCAACCATTTTTCAATTCAACAAATTCTGATCCAAAGTCTTATTTCCTTTATAGTTTTTCTGCATGTCAAACCTTTCAGCTCTTGATATTAATTTGGAAATCTTTCAATTAGGAAAACCTGAGCCCCATATGTACATATTGGTGTCTAAATGACTAATAACCCTTTGGTGAAAGGGTAACATGCTTTTTGTTCAACCTGAAACAGCCGTTGTTATCACGCTCTTCAAAGCCACCAGGCTTCATTGACAAAAGCGGTAATTTTACCTCACAGAACACAGGAGTTGCTGGTCTACTGCTGCCTCGATTGATTAGTGTGTTTGTGTTATTGTGTGACTTTTGTGGTTTAAAAAGGTTAATTTGGGTCCAACACAATGTTTGTGCAACACACAACAACACAAACACACTGACTGATGGAGGCAGCAGCAGAGCAGCAGCTCCTGTGTCCTGTTCTCTAAAATCCCTGTTTTAGTGAATGTAGTCTGGTGTGTGTGCTGTTTGTGGTTAAACCAAAAGGATCTTCCAGGTCTCTCTCTGTAGGGATCCTTTCCATGATGCTGTCACACACTTAGAATAACACTCTGAGCCTGTCAGTGGATCAAACAAGCTCTTTTAGTGGATGTATGTTGTGGCCACGTGAGCCTATTTCACCGCTGCCAGCTGAGGCTACTACCACACATTCAGACACCAAAACACCAAAGTGCACAAAAATATTTTAAAAAGTTCATTCATTCTGTAACCATAACTTCAAGTCACTTTATTTTACACATCAGAGGACTATTATGTCATTACTTTGATTCTGCTGCTTCATCAGAGGATGAAGTCGTCTGAAAAAAGTGGACGCTGTGATGAGAGTTTTTCATTTTGATTTCACATGTTTGCATCTAGAAAACATCCTGAGGTAGTTTCTGGTATAATAACACCTTTAGATTCTTAATGGACAACACGGACTAGGATCTTACTCACTTTTAGTCATCTAAGTGTGTCATCAGGCCTGCTGACATTATGACAGCACGTTTATACTGATTTTGTGTTTTTATTGGTCGATTCCTGCTGCCGTTTTCTGCTTTCTGAGCCGTGCGACTGCTCCTGAGCACCTTCTCCGCTGTGGAAATGTGCTGCGTCATTCACTGATGCAGACTTTTCCACTGTGTCCTCGGGGCAGAGCCATTTACAGCGCTGCGCTGGTGTCCGGCCTGTGGACGCATCGATCCAGCTCATATTTCTGGCTGCTGCTGCAGCGGTGACGGCGCCCTGCGGCAGGGATCAGGAGCTAATGTCAGGGTTAACAAGCCACGCCGCCTGGCTCGCTCGCGAGGCGGATGTGGCGCAAATCACACGGCAGAGATTGTAGAGTGATAGATGGGAACCGTGACGTACAGGCGGTTTGTACAACGCTGTTCACATGAGCACCGGGTGTCTGCAGAGCTTCGGTCTGTGCAGCTGAATCAACAAGAAAACACTCTTTATAGGAACAGATGGTTTTATACTGGTGCTGTGAGGTTTTGTCTGGTCCTCACAACTGTAGAAAGACAAGATTTGTGTGTGTGTTTATACGTGTGAATGCATTTCTTTGTATACTGATGGAAACAAATGGTTTTCTACCTGTGCTGTAGGGACATTCCTGCCTTGTGAGGACATTTTGCAAAGAATTCATAACTTCAATGGGCCACTTAATGATTAAGACGTAGTTTTCAGGCTAAGGTAAAGTGCCAGGGAGTGATTTACATCAACGAGTGTCCTCACAACAATAGAAAGAAAAAGAAAAGAATTTGTGTGTGTGAGCTTTTATTGTGGTTCTGTCGGAGGGTTAATAATAAATATAAAGCTCATCCGTGTATTACAGTACATGGATGCAATGAGATAAGATAAAAGACTGACGCTGTGTTTACAGACCTCCTAAATGTCAGCTTTTTGGGAACTGAGCTGCCTCATTATTTATTTTTGCCTCAACAGCCGTCAGACTGGACAATTTACGGTCTGTCTCAGCTATGGTTTAATTCTAGGCTCATTGAAAACCCCAAAGTTTCCAAAAAAAACACCACGTAAGGTTGTGCTCTGGGTAAAAGAGTGTACATTGTTTTTGATTATCAACTGAAGTGACACTCAAACTGGTTTCTGATGATGAACCTGCTGCATCAAAACAAGTGCAGCCTGACAAACTAAACTAAGTTTAAAGGGAAATTAGAAGACACTGTCCTGCTTTTTACTTTCTGTCAACTTTCTTTGAGTTTTTTACTTGTTCTTTACTGCCCATTCACCATAATGCTAACTGCCTATCAAGCCTATTATGACAGGCTCAGAGTGTTATTCTAAGTGTGTGACAGCATCATGGAAAGGATCCCTACAGAGAGAGACCTGGAAGATCCTTTTGGTTTAACCACAAACAGCACACACACCAGACTACATTCACTAAAACAGGGATTTTAGAGAACAGGACAGAGGAGCTGCTGCTCTGCTGCTGCCTCCACTGGTTTGTTTATTTGGGTTCTTGTGTAGACAACACAAACATTGTGTTGGATCTAAACTAGCCCATTAAAATACCAAAGTCACACAATAACATTGATGGAGGCAGTGGTAGACCAGCAATCCCCATGTTCTCTCAACGCAAAATCCCTGTTTTAGTGAATGTAGTCTGGTGTGTGTGCTGTTTGTGGTTAAACCAAAAGGATCTTCCAGGTCTCTCTCTGTAGGGATCCTTTCCATGATGCTGTCACACACCTAGAATAACACTCTGAGCCTGTCAGTGGATCAAACAAGCTCTTTTAGTGGACCTACTTTCATGACGTGACTCACCTCGGCCGTCGCTCTGAACGTCGCTGAGGATTTGGGAGTAGTTTAACGGCGGCTTGTTCTCCTCGAAGACTCTGTCAACCAGGGTGATGTTGAGGTTCTTTAGCTCCATGAACAAACCCTCCACGGCAAAGTAACACGGCCGATCGTCCTTCTTGTTGTCGCTGAACATGAGCATCACGTGCTCCCGCCACCCAAAGTGCTCACAGATCCGCAGGGCGAACTTCCCCAGCTTCTTGTGGGTGGGCCCCATGTTGGTGATGGACGGGTAGTCTCCGTCGAAAAAGGCCACAGCCGGGGCACCCGCCGTAACCATGGGGACGTCCCAGTGGTTGGTGAAGAGGGCGACCGGGGAGGCGGTGTAGGAGCAGCCGGGCCCGATGAAAGCCCACAGGTCGTACGCAAATTTAAGGTCCACAGCCATGAGCGGGGCGATGGACTCGGAGCAGATGCCGTGTTTGTCTTCGCTGTTCTTGAAAATGTAGGTGAGGTGGTGGTCGGGGAGCAGGGTCGGGTTGGCGTTGACGGTTTTGACGGCCCAGTCCAGAGCGGGGCCGATGCGAGGCCAAGCCCAAGGGTAGTCCGTGTTGGTCTGCGGTAAAATTACAGCCAGCGTGACGTTCTGGCGTGGCCGGCGTTCGTGGTGGCCCCTGCGGTGCCGAGACGACCGCCCGGCGACCAGCCGCGGGTCGAGCAGAACCAGCAGCAGAACCAGCAGGAGAGCGGCACCCTCCTTCCAACGGGCCATCCTCTTCCCGGCAGGTCGTCCACTTCCACCGCGGCTGAATAATGTATGTCCCTTTAGCTGCAGATACACACAAGGGAGACATTAACAAAACATGCAACATGGACGCAGCCCCTTCCTCCCATGACGGGAATCTAATAACGCAGTCAGGACACCGAGACCGGCGCTGCTCGGTCACGGTTCAGCTCACGGTGCTCATTTTGTCCACGTCAGACCCAAGAGGCCTTTGCCGTGGGAGGAAAACTCCCCAAAGCTGGAAATTAAACCGAGCGGAGCGTGAAGAAAGTTATATATATATATATATATATGTGTATATATATATTAACCTTTAGTAAAGTGTCCCAGTTTCAAGAGAAGTGCTCTATAAATAAAATGTATTAATGTTATTATATTATTACTATTAGCTTAGTTTTTGTCTAATTTAAATATTTTTATATTATGCATTGTAAATTCAGAGGTAGTCATTAATTTTAGGTTTTTCTTATTCTTATTATTAAAAAGTTTCTCATTATTTTTAAAAAGTTTCTCATTATTTTTAAAAACTTTCTCATTATTTTTAAAAACTTTCTCATCGCTTTAAAGTTTCTCATTACTTCAAGTTTCTTATTATTTTAAAAAAGTTTCTCATAATTTTAAAAAAAGTTTCTCATAATTTTAAAAAAGTTTCTCATCACTTTAAGAAGTTTCTCATTACTTTAAAACCCGTATTTGGAGAAACCATGTCATTATTTTAAGATGGTTTCTCATATTTAAGAAAGTTTATCATTATTTTGAGACACTTGTAGGAAAGTTTCTCGTTATTCCAATAAAGTTTCTCAGAATAATTTTTTTTATTTTTACATTACATTGGCGGAAATGGGTTTCCATACATTAAAACAACATTACTGGGTCAGGGTTAAGCATCAATGCCCTTCGGACAGAAACACAACTTACTCACTCAAAACAATGACTGAGATACTAAAAGTCATGACGTTGTGATAATAAATCATTGTTTTGAGAAAGTTTCTCATTATTTCGAGATATTGAGTCATCATTTCAATGGAAATAAAACATTACTGGATTACAATAACACTTTTTCTTTCTGTCTTTCTGGTTGTTGTATGTATATGTAAATAAAGTTACACTCCAAAAATGAGCACAGAAAATTAAAACTTTAAACACAGCCTCCTCTGGCATCAATCAGCCTCCGTACCTGAATCAGTCGATTCCCTTTTGGACAGAAACACGCCTCAAAATAATGAGAAATAATTGCTGAGATACTAAAAGTTGTGACTTTGAGAGACTTAGTCGCTCTTCTAAGAAAGTTTCTCATTATTTTAAGACACTGAGTCATTTTTTATATAAAGTTTCTTATAATTTTGAGGTATTAAGTCATTATTTTAAGAAAGTTTTCTTTATTTTACTTTTTAAGGAAAGTTTCTCATCATTTTCAGACTGTCATTATTTTAATTCACAGGATTTTGATAAAGTTTCTCATTATTTTAAGACAGAGTCACTCTTTAAGGAACATTTCTCAATTTGAGACACCAAGTCACTTTTTAAAATAAGGTTTCTTATTATTTTTTGAGGTATTAAGTCTTTATTTTAAGAAAGTTTTCTTTATTTTAAGAAACTAAGTCACTTATTAAGGAAAGTTTCTCATCATTTTCAGACTCTAAATCATTATTTTGATAAAGTTTCTCATTACTTTGATGAAGTTGTCCCAGAGTTTGGACAATGGGTCTCCATATATTAAAACCAGCATTACTGGACTAAAACAAGGTTTCCAGCGGAGCCCCTGCTGGCACTAATCAGCCTCCATACCTGACGGCTGTTCTGTCTAACAGCATCACCTCCCCCCGGGCTGAGACGCGCGGCTCAGATGGAAATCAATACATCCTGTAAACATGATATCATTGATAAAACAGACCTTCTCCTCTGCGCCTCAGCGGGTGTCTGGTTTCCTCTTCATGCTGTCGGTGATTTTAAACGGTTGAACCTACTAACCAACTAACTAACTAACCAACTAACTAATTAACCACCCATGCCGGCGCGTGGGAGCTCCGTCACTATGACAGCAACCGTAAAAATCCGTTTCTGCTCCTCTGGATGGAAGAAAAACGTCAAAAATGTGTCAAAAAATAAAAATAATAATCAAAATAAATCGGCGGTGGATGTAACGTTACACTTCCTGCAGCAGGAACAAGTTTAAATTAAAAAAACAAACAAAAAAAGCGTTACTGTCCAAAAAAAATCTCCCATGATTCAAAGAAAACGCGTCCATTGTGTCACTTTCTGCGTCTAAACCTGTGTTTAACGTGTTCACCTGTGACAGACACAGGTGCTGCGGTGCTGTCAGACCTCCGTGTGGCTCACATCTGGGGCGAAACGGCGATAATCCACATCACCCACCATGACTGAGGTGTCAAAATCGCGGCCGGTGATTCCCAGTTTGTGGTTAAACGGCTCGCTGGGATCCGTGGAGACGCGGTCCAGGCTGGAGGAGCCTCCCAGCTGATGTGCTGTCCCACGGGTGATTATTCGGCTGCTCCTGGGTTGTGTGATCTGAATCCGCCCGCAGGTTGTCGGTTAAACCGTGAGGTGCACCGGGTGCTGCTGGTAGTCCGCCTCCAGCCGGACTGAGAGGCTGCTGCCCCGCGGTCTCTGCTGGGCGGAGAGGGAGGAAGAGGGAGGGAGAGGAGGTGGAGGGAGCCGGGAAAGGTGGAGAGAGACAGAAAAAGATGCTTGAACAGGGGAGAGCGGGGTCAGCTGAGCCGGTGTGCAGGATGTGGTGACTCCCTGGGAATAATCTACAACAAGCTGTTTTCTAAATAGGACTTTCCCAAAGAAACAAAGTGGTCTCTGGGCTCAGTTGAGCCTGTGAATCGGATAATTTGAGCCACATGCACGAGTTAAAATGTGCTGTTGATTATGTGGAAGTAAAACCGGACGTTTTCATCTCATGTCGTCTCTTTGCTGCACCACAGAGAGACAAACTCAGAACCACGTGACTCACTAAAGGTTTAGTTTAAGATGAAGGACAATTTTCAGAGCAAAATCAAGCTCAGTATGAACAAAGTGAACAAAATCAACAGCAGTTTGCTAATTATACTAACTAACTATTCCACCTGTTTATCTAGCATGTTTAGCTAACTATTCCACCTGTTTTAGTAGTTTTAGCTAACTATTCCTTCTGTTTTAGTAGTTTTAACTAACTATACCACCTGTTTATTTAGTAGTTTTAGCTAACTATACCACCTGTTTATTTATTTCGTTTAGCTAACTATTCCACCTGTTTTAGTAGTTTTAGCTAACTATTCCACCTGTTTATTTAGTAGTTTTAGCTAACTATTGCACCTGTTTATTTAGTAGTTTTAGCTAACTATACCACCTGTTTATTTATTTCGTTTAGCTAACTATTACACCTGTTTTAATAGTTTTAGCTAACTATTACACCTGTTTTAGTAGTTTTAGCTAACTATACCACCTGTGTATTTAGTAGTTTTAGCTAACTATTCCACCTGTTTATTTAGTAGTTTTAGCTAACTATTCCACCTGTTTATTTAGCACGTTTAGCTAACTATTGCACCTGTTTATTTAGTGCGTTTAGCTAACAATTCCACCTGTTTATTTAGCACGTTTAGCTAACTATTGCACCTGTTTATTTAGTGCGTTTAGCTAACTATTGCACCTGTTTATTTAGCACGTTTAGCTAACAATTCCACCTGATTATTTTGCGCGTTTAGCTAACAATTCCACCTGTTTATTTAGCACGTTTAGCTAACTATTGCACCTGTTTATTTAGTGCGTTTAGTTAACTATTGCACCTGTTTATTTAGTAGTTTTAGCTAACAATTCCACCTGTTTATTTAGTAGTTTTAGCTAACTATTACACTTGTTATTTAGCACTTTTAGCTAACTATTACACCTGTTTATTTAGCACTTTTAGCTAACTATTGCACCTGTTTATTTATTAGTTTTAGTTAACTATACCACCTGTTTATTTAGTAGTTTTAGCTAACTATTCCATCTGTTTATTTAGCACTTTTAGCTAACTATTACACCTGTTTATTTAGCACTTTTAGCTAACTATTACACCTGTTTATTTAGCACTTTTAGCTAACTATTACATCTGTTTATTTAGCACTTTTAGCTAACTATTACACCTGTTTATTTAGCACTTTTAGCTAACTATTACACCTGTTTATTTAGCACTTTTAACTAACTATTACGCCTGTTTATCCAGTACCATCATTGTTAATCCATTAGGTGGAAGCAGAGCGAAAACAGAACTGAGGGAGATGCTTGAACAGGGGAGAGCGGGGTCAGCTCAGCCGGTTTGCAGGATGTGGTGACTCCCTGGGAATAATCTACAACAAGCTGTTTTCAAAATATGACTTTCCCAAAGAAACAAAGTGGTCTCTGGGCTCAGCTTTGCCCCCCGACGAGGCCGAGTTGAGCCTGTGAATCGGATAATTTGAGCCACATGCACGAGTTAAAATGTGCTGTTGATTATGTGGAAGTAAAACCGCAAAGAAAGACAAATTCAAGACCACATCCAGCTTTAAGCTAACTAACTATTCAGACATATATATTGTAATATACAATATAAAATTTGCAGTTTTTCCTACAATAGTGTAATAGAGCTACATGATATAATAAAGAGACAGTTGCAGGAACATATCTTTGAAATATCTCAGTCTGCTTAATCAAAATAGAGCAGTTTATCCAGTGTGTCCTGCTCAGTCCCTTTGCCCCCATCCTGCCATTACATTTTACAGCCCTGTTATCTGCCATCAGCCGAGCTCGAGGATTATCTTGTTCCCATCATCCTATCTGTTCCCTTTACAAGCTCTTCACAGATCAATAAAAGCAAAATGCCAGCACACTATTAAAAAAAAAAAGTAAGGACAACAGGAAGGCAGCAGCACAGTGGAGGCCACCCACTATCTTCATTGCAGATTAAAAGAAGTTAATGGTTCGACCCAGGAGAGATGTTTCATCATACATTCAGGTGACACATTCACCTTGTCTGGACAGATTCGTCGTGTCAATTATCAACAGGCTGTGTCTTAATTTTTACTGTCCAAACATGAGAGTGGTATCAATCCTCTTATCAAACCCTCTGCAAGACAGCGAGTACACATATTCATCAAAACTATTCCTTTTTGGTCACTGAAGAAAATCTAGTGGTTATCGAGAGGCCATTTAAAGCCCTTAAATCCCCGTTTTTATAAATGGAGTCTGGTGTGTGTGCAGAGAGCGATATAACGGCTGTTTGTGGTTAAACCAAAAGGATCTTCCAGGCCAGTTCTCAGATCTTTACACCAGCTTCCTGCTTGACTTTATAAAGGGGCAATTTGGATTATTTGTGGTGTGGTCGTATGAGGTGCTTCTCCATTACTGTATTACCTACCTGTCCTGTATATCAATATACGTTTAAGTGAATGCTATATACAGTTGCAAGAAAAAGTATGTGAACCCTTTGGGATTACTTGGATTTCTGCATAAATTGGTCATAAAATATGTTCTGATCTTCATCTAAGTCACATCACTAGACAAACACAGTCTGCTTAAACTAATACCGCACAAAAAATTATACGTTTTCATGTTTTTATTGAACACAACATGTAAACATTCCCAGTGCAGGGTGGAAAAAGTATGTGAACCCCTAGGCTAATGACTTCTCCAAGAGCTAATTGGAGCCAGGAGTCAGCCAACCTGGAGTCCAATCAATGTGATGAGATTGGATGTGTTGGTTAAAGCTGCCCTGCCCTATAAAAAACACACACCAGTTTTGAGTTTGCTGTTCTCAAGAGGCATTGCCTGATGTGAACCGTGCCTCGCACAAAAGAGCTCTCAGAAGATCTACAATCAAGAATTGTTGACTTGCATGAAGCTGGAAAGGGTTACAGAAGTATCTCTAAAAGCCTTGATGTCCATGTGTCCACGGTAAGACAGACTGTCTACTAATGGAGAAAGTTCAGCACTGTTGCTACTCTCCCTAGGTGTGGGCGTCCTGTAAAGATGACTGTGACAGCAGAATGCTCAATGAGGTGAAGAAGAATCCTAGAGTGTCAGCTAAAGACATGCTAACATCTACAATAAGTAAAACATTAAACAAGAATGGAGTTCATGGGAGGACACCACGGAGGAAAACATTGCTGTCCAAAAAAAACATTGCTGCACGTTTGAAGTTTGCAAAAGAGCACCTGGATGTTCCACAGCACTACTGGCAAAATATTCTGTGGACAGATGAAACCAAAATTGAGTTGTTTGGAAGGAACACACAACGCTATGTGTGGAGAAAAAAATGCACAGCACACCAACATCAAAACCTCATCCCAACTGTGAAATATGGTGAAGGGGGCATCATGGTTTGGGGCTGCTTGGCTGCCTCAGGGCCTGGACGGATTGCTGTCATCCACGGAAAAATGAATTCCCAAGTTTATCAAGACATTTTGCAGGAAAACTTAAGACCATCTGTCTGCCAACTGAAGCTCAACAGAGGATGGGTGATGCAACAGGACAACGACCCAAAGCATAGAAGTAAATCAGTAAAACAGAATGGCTTCAACAGAAGAAAATACGCCTTCTGGAGTGGCCCAGCCAGAGTCCTGACCTCAACCCGACTGAGATACTGTGGAATGACCTCAAGAGAGCGATTCACACCAGACATCCCAAGAATATTGCTGAACTGAAACAGTTTTGTACAGAGGAATGGTCCAAAATTCCTCCTGACCGTTGTGCAGGTCTGATCTGCAACTACAGGAAACGTTTGGTTGAGGTTATTGCTGCCAAAGGAGGGTCAACCAGTTATTAAATCCAAAGGTTCACATACTTTTTCCACCCTGCACTGTGGATGTTTACATGTTGTGTTCAATAAAAACATGAAAACGTATAATTTTTTGTGCGGTATTAGTTTAAGCAGACTGTGTTTGTCTAGTGATGTGACTTAGATGAAGATCAGAACATATTTTATGACCAATTTATGCAGAAATCCAAGTAATCTAAAAGGATTCACATACTTTTTTTTGCAACTGTATAGAATACTTTCACTGCTTTACATCACCTTGAGACAGCACTTAGTTGAAGCCGTTGCAGCCATTTACGCTCTCTTCAAACCCACCAGACTCCATTGACAAAAACAGTAATTTTACTTCGCAGAACACAGTAGTCACTGCTCTGCCGCTGCCTCAATCAAACAGCCTGTTTGTGTTATTGTGCGACTTTCGTGTTTGAAATAGTTAGTTTGGATCCAAACTTATGTGGTAAAACACCAAAGCCCCACAAACTGGCAACCAGCAGCTCCTGTGTCCTGTTCTCTAAAATCCCTGTTATAGTGAATGTAGTCTGGTGTGTGTGCTGTTTGTGGTTAAACCAAAAGGATCTTCCAGGTCTCTCTCTGTAGGGATCCTTTCCATAATGCTGTCACACATCTACCAGTCATTTAGACACCTGTCTGTTTCTAATGAGAGGTGAGATGATGATGTACCTTAAATAATACATAATGTAATGGTGCATAGTATTTCACCACGTCGAATATAACAGTGATGGTACTAATGTTATGTGTGGTGATGCTTTGCCTCTTCCTCTCATCTCTCCTCAGACATAACACTCGTACGTTCTCATTTATCCAAGTGTGCATCCACACAGCTCATGCTGCAAGCTCTCTTCAGCAGAGGAGGATCGACCCTTGCTCCTCAAATGTTTATCTCCTCATCTTTGCTGCAGGTTTGCTTCCCTGCCGTCTCTCCAATATCACAAAAGCCTCTCGGTCTGCATTCATAAACCCGTACCAAAGCCCCGTTGTGAATAATAAAAGAACTAATAAACGTGTGATCCTCATGGGTGAAAGCGCATGAGTGGCAGTGGAGGGTTTACACCGAGGATGCTGAGTAGATGCTGACTCCCACTCTGTGAGGAGCTAATGGCTTTCCACGGCATCTCGACGCCTACCGGATCTTCTCCTGACAAAGTGCCGCCACCGCCAAGTGCAGGAGAGCCAGGCGGTAAACGCATATCAAAGCCTGATATCATCTTTCTCTGTACCATTGATGCCTGGACACCTGCTGGGTAGCTAAACCAATATTATATTAGTTGATTAATATATTGTTTTTAAACCTGGGCCCTATTTTTTTTTTTTTACATATTGTGGTTTCTCATTGACTTGTGGGTACAAAAAGTATTGGAATTGGTCCAGTAGATCCACTAAAAGAGCTTGTTTGATCCACTGACAGGCTCAGAGTGTTATTCTAAGTGTGTGACAGCATCATGGAAAGGATCCCTACAGAGAGAGACCTGGAAGATCCTTTTGGTTTAACCACAAACAGCACACACACCAGACTCCATTCACAAAAACAGGGATTTTACCTCACTGAACATGGGAGATGCTGATGTAGTTGCTGTGACTTTTTAGTGTAGTGTGGCATTTCAACACAACAATGTGGACATGAACTGATCCCTCTAAACATGAAAGTCACATAATAAGACAAACAAATAAATTGATCGAGGCAGCAGCAGACCAGCAACTCTCATTCTCTGAGAGCTAAAATTACTGTTTTAGTGAATGTAGTCTGGTGTGTGCTGTTTGTGGTTAAACCAAAAGGATCTTCCAGGTCTCTCTCTGTAGGGATCCTTTCCATGATGCTGTCACACACTTAGAATAACACTCTGAGCCTGTCAGTGGATCAAACAAGCTCTTTTAGTGGACCTACTTTCAAGAGATCTGGTTTGAAATCCTGATATTAGTATTTTGCAGCATTTTCATATGAAATCACACATAAAGTAATTAAAATGACATAATGAGTGAAGAAAAAAAACCTTCATTAACATACCTGTATGTAAACTCACCTCACCTCAGAAGGCAGATAATCATCTCAGAAACACACTCGGCTTAATTTTCTGGTCTGTGCGTGAGACTGAGAGGGTTACCATGGCGACAGGTCAGCTGACGTGAGGGTCTGCCGTCACGTCAGCGTGTCAAATGTTTTGTGGCTGATAATCTGTCATCATCCACGGATCACTGATTTCTGATGCAGGGAGGTCAGAGGTCACTTTGGCACGTTCAACAGTGGATCAATTAGTTAAATCACAGGTGGCTGATAAACCAATCTAATGACAAGTTAATCATTCCTGACACCTGTGGCCACTTCTCAGATCTTTACACCAGCTTCCTGCTTAACTTTAAAGGGGCAGTTTGGATTATTTGTGGTGTGGTCGTATGAGGTGCTTTTCCATTACTGTATTACCAACCTGTCCTGTATATCCATCTAAGTTTAAGTGAATGCTATATATAGAATACTTTCACTGCTTTACATCACCTTGAGACAGCACTTATTTGGAGCCGTTGTAACCATTAACGCTCTCTTCAAACCCACCAGACTCCATTGACAAAAACGGTAATTTTACCTTGCAGAACACAGTAGTCGCTGCTCTGCTGCTGCCTCAATCAAACAGCTTATTTGTGTTATTGTGTGACTTTGGTGTTTGAAATAGTTAGTTTGGATCCAAACTAATGTGGTAAAACACCAAAGCCCCACAAACTGGCAACCAGCAGCTCCTGTGTCCTGTTCTCTAAAATCCCTGTTTTTGTGAATGGAGTCTGGTGTGTGTGCAGAGAGCGACATAACGGCTGTTTGTGGTTAAACCAAAAGGATCTTCCAGGTCTCTCTCTGTAGGGATCCTTTCCATGATGCTGTCACACACTTAGAATAACACTCTGAGCCTCTTCAAATACATCAGACTCCATTAACAAAAATAGTAATTTTACCTTTCAGAAAGACAGAAGTTGCTGGTCTACTGCTGCCTCGATTTGGTTCATTAGTTTGAGTTATTGTGTGACTTTGGTGTGTTAAATGGTTAGTTTGGATCCAATACAATGTTTAAGCAACATACAATAACACAAACAAACTAATTTATCAAGCCAGCAGCAGAGCAGCAGCTCCTGTGTCCTGTTCTCTAAAATCCCTGTTTTAGTGAATGTAGTCTGGTGTGTGTGCTGTTTGTGGTTAAACCAAAAGGATCTTCCAGGTCTCTCTCTGTAGGGATCCTTTCCATAATGCTGTCACACATTTAAGCCACCATTTGTTTTTACCTTTTAATAATTTAGACTCATAAATATGTTAACATCAGGCCCGTGTTTAAAAAATATCGGATTTATCCTTTAAGTTTCCGTTCTTGTTTTCGACATCACTGACGACAACAAAAGAATACTTGTTTTCTTGCAGGTTTTTGAGGCAATTTAGACAAAATCTTTCCCATAAATTGAGTTTCATATAAACAGGATCATTTAATAGCTGTATTCAAAGTGGTTCTCTGGAACAAAGTGACATTTTAAATAATTCAGTTCTCGATGAATTCGCGATGTTTTGTGAGAAAAAGCACACGTGTGAACACATTTCACGTGTTTATCATATGAGATCAATTCACATTTATGATTTCCAGCTATTTCATGTGTACATTAAAGACATCACATGTGAAAACATGTCTTTTACACATGATAAATGCACAAAAAGGGAAGTTATTTATCACACATGATTCATTTTACATGTGCTTTTTGTAGCTTTAATTCTCTAAGTGCCTCCCTGCAGTGTAATTGAAATATCTCGCCGGGCGCCAAACATCAGAGGAAAACATGAAAATTTAAAGAGTATAAACTGCTGCTTTGACCTGGTGGTGCTGTGACATGATGCATCACTCGGGGGAAATCTCTCGCCGGGAGCAAAGCGACGACGTAAACGATTGGAAAAGTGCAGAGTGGAAGGAGAACATTAATAATAGATCTCCTTCCAGACAGCTGCAGCTACAACCTGCTGACGGAAAACACAGATTTGCTCTGCTCGTCTGTCTGCAAGATGTTTTATTACAGTAGCAGATACTTTTTCAGAGTTTCCTCCAAAGTCTTTTATTTGACATTTATGTCTGCAGTGAACTTCTCAGCCTCAGTGTTACACATCGCAGTTTCTGAGGCCGCCATTCTGCAGACGAGCGCCTGCTAACTGCAGGAGAGGATCCCTACAGAGAGAGACCTGGAAGATCCTTTTGGTTTAACCACAAACAGCCGTTATATCTCTCTCTGCACACACACCAGACTACATTCACTAAAACAGGGATTTTAGCTCACAGGACACAGGAGCTGCTGCTCTGCTGCTGCCTCCATCCGTTAGTTTGTTTGTGTTTTTGAGTGTTACACAAATATTGTGTTAGATCCAACTTTACCCTTTAAAACACTTAAGTCACATGATCAGGGCAGCAGCAGAGCAGCAGCTCCTGTGTCCTGTTCTCTAAAATCCCTGTTTTAGTGAATGTAGTCTGGTGTGTGTGCTGTTTGTGGTTAAACCAAAAGGATCTTCCAGGTCTCTCTCTGTAGGGATCCTTTCCATAATGCTGTCACACACTTAGAATAACACTCTGAGCCTGTCAGTGGATCAAACAAGCTCTTTTAGTGGACCTACTGTGATCAGGTGCAGTTGTCCCAAAGGATCACGTTGCAGCCACTGCAGCCCGTTTGGTGGCTGCTGGCTGAGGTGATCTACTGGACCAGTTCCAACACTTTTACTACCTACCAGTCACTCAGACAGCAGAATATGTAAAAATAGAGCCCAGGTTTATAAATACCAAAGTTCTCCTGTATTTCTAAGGCTTTGTTGTGTCACAATGTCTGTCAAACTTCAGCGTGTGAAGAAGAAACTGCACCCTGACAAACAACCCTCTGACACCACCCTGACAGTGATCACCCAAAGGCCTCCACACCTCCACCTGTAAACTGACAGCTCTTAAATGCCAGTGAAATGCAAGTGTTTGTATGTGACTCGCAGCTCCCTGAATGTCTGCAGATAATCTGTCCACAGCCGCCACTGCCATGGCAACACGACCACAACGCCTCCCTCCAAATCGCCCCTGTATGTCGGCCCTAATTACACCAGCGGACGTCTGTCACATCAGCTCCAGGTACAGCAGGTCTCTGAGTCTGAGAACAAGCTTAGGCTTTTAAAATATGTCCATCAAACGTGTTCACAAAAGGACTATGGAGGAGGATGTGTCGGACCTGGTCTGAGCCCTCCGTCAGGACCGGAGGAGGCCCAGCACCATCCAAACCGAGGTGGACCACGTTCCTCCGGTCTCACAGTTTGGACAGCAGACATCCTAGAGACAGGGATGATCAGTCTTGTGTTACAGTGTTTTCCCACAGTAGCTGCTGGTCTACAGCTGCCTCCATTAGTTAGTTTGCACCAGTAACTGCACCTGATCACAGTAGGTCCACTAAAAGAGCTTGTTTGATCCACTGACAGGCTCAGAGTGTTATTCTAAGTGTGTGACAGCATCATGGAAAGGATCCCTACAGAGAGAGACCTGGAAGATCCTTTTGGTTTAACCACAAACAGCACACACACCAGACTACATTCACTAAAACAGGGATTTTAGAGAACAGGACACAGGAGCTGCTGCTCTGCTGCTGGCTTGATAAATTAGTTTGTTTGTGTTATTGTATGTTGCTTAAACATTGTATTGGATCCAAACTAACCATTTAACACACCAAAGTCACACAATAACTCAAACTAATGAACCAAATCGAGGCAGCAGTAGACCAGCAACTTCTGTCTTTCTGAAAGGTAAAATTACTGTTTTTGTTAATGGAGTCTGGTGTATTTGAAGAGGCTCAGCGTGTTATTCTAAGTGTGTGACAGCATCATGGAAAGGATCCCTACAGAGAGAGACCTGGAAGATCCTTTTGGTTTAACCACAAACAGCACACACACCAGACTACATTCACTAAAACAGGGATTTTAGAGAACAGGACTCAGGAGCTGCTGCCTCGATTGGTGTCGTTGTGTGACTTTGGTGTTTTGTTGAGATCCAACACTATATTTGTGTAACACACAATAACGCAAACTACCTAACCAACAATCACGGCAGCAACAGACCAGCAGCTCCTGTGTTCTGTGAGGTAGAATGACTGTGTGAGATTATTAGTGCTGCATTTTAAATATTATTATTACTATTATTGCAATAAATCATCATGTCTCTCCATCTTAGCAGCATGTACGTGTGCACAGGATGCTGATGATGATTACGAGACACAGAGCGACCACAAAGAGACAAAAGATGATTACGACACACAAAACGACCACAAAGACACAAAAAACAGCCACAAAGAGACAAAAAAATGACTGCAAATAGAAGAAAAAGGCCTAGAAAGAGACAGAAAACGTCTGCAAAAACCTTAAATTACCACAAAGAGACACAAAACGACCACAAAGACACAAAAAACAACCAAGGAGACAAAAACTGATCTTAAAGAGACAAAAAAAAAATGGCTGCAAACAGAAAAAAGGCCCAGAAAGAGAGACAAAATGACCAAAAAGGCACCAAAAACAGCCAGAAAGAGACACAAAACAGCCAGAAAGAGACACAAAACAGCCAGGAAGAGACCCGTAGAAACCACAGACATAGATATCATCAGCTCATTTATCCATCCAGTGCCTGAGCTTTCATCCCTCCATCTCTTGCTCCTCTGTGTGTTGTTGCCATTTCAACAGGAAGTGGATGTGACCCCCTTCAGGCTCCGCTTGTCAATTATTCAACTGAAAAGGATCTAAATATTCAAAAAGCCGTGGGTTTGCTCACCATGTGCAGAGGGACACGCCTGTTTTTATAAGGGAGGTTTTAGGACCATATTACCCATAAGCCCTTGGTGGCTAGGTCTCCTCTTCTTCAAACAATCTTATCTTTAATTTTTTATTGGTTAGTCAGAATAACTCAATATCTCAAATGAATGACTTTCATCAAAGTGATTGGAAACTCTGGAAAAGTATCTATCTGCATTTTTGTCTCCTTGTAGTCACGTTTTGTTCCTTTGTGGTCATTTCATGTCACTTTGTAGTGGTTTTTTGTCTGTATGCGTTCATTTTGTGTCTCTTTTGAAGCCTTTTTTAGTAATTTTTGTCTCTTTATCTGCATTTCATCTCCTTATAGTCATGTTTTGTCTCTATGTGGTCATTTCATGTCATTTTTATTGTGATTTTGGCCTCTTTTTGTCTCCTTGTAGTCATTTTTGTCTTTTTCTTTTCATGTTTTGTGTCTATGTGGTCATTTGATGTCCCTTTACTGTAATTATGGATTCTTTATAGTCATGTTTTGTCTCATTGTGGTCGTCTTGTGTCTGTTTCTTGTATTTTTGTCTCATTGTGGTCGTCTTGTGTCTGTTTCTTGTATTTTCGTCTCTTTGTGGTCGTCTTGTGTCTGTTTTTTGTATTTTTTGTCTCTTTGTGGTCGTCTTGTGTCTGTTTTTTGTATTTTTGTCTCATTGTGGTCGTCTTGTGTCTGTTTCTTGTATTTTTGTCTCATTGTGGTCGTCTTGTGTCTGTTTCTTGTATTTTTTGTCTCTTTGTGGTCGTCTTGTGTCTGTTTTTTGTATTTTTGTCTCATTGTGGTCGTCTTGTGTCTGTTTCTTGTATTTTTTGTCTCATTGTGGTCGTCTTGTGTCTGTTTTTTGTATTTTTTGTCTCTTTGTGGTCGTCTTGTGTCTGTTTTTTGTATTTTTGTCTCATTGTGGTCGTCTTGTGTCTGTTTCTTGTATTTTTGTCTCATTGTGGTCGTCTTGTGTCTGTTTCTTGTATTTTTTGTCTCTTTGTGGTCGTCTTGTGTCTGTTTTTTGTATTTTTGTCTCATTGTGGTCGTCTTGTGTCTGTTTCTTGTATTTTTGTCTCATTGTGGTCGTCTTGTGTCTGTTTCTTGTATTTTTTGTCTCTTTGTGGTCGTCTTGTGTCTGTTTTTTGTATTTTTTGTCTCTTTGTGGTCGTCTTGTGTCTGTTTTTTGTATTTTTTGTCTCTTTGTGGTCGTCTTGTGTCTGTTTCTTGTATTTTTTGTCTCTTTGTGGTCGTCTTGTGTCTCTTTGTGGTTCACTTTCCAGCGAGAAATGTTAACCTAAGAAATTAAGAAATCTTAATCGGTCCATGATACTGAGATTGGTGAGTGTTAAATGACAGTAAACTGAATAATGTTGACTCGTTCCAACCAGCGAAAACACAACGACTCTTAGTTTCAGGTGATTTTACACCACGTGTATTCCACCTTTTACGGATAGATCCCACTAAATCCCACAGACTGCTCCTTTAACGCCCATGCATCACATCAGGTCTGTGTTAATCTCTAATATGAAGAGCGGAGGAGGAGGAGGAGGAGGAGGAGGATGAAGAAGAGCTGCAGACTGGAAGGAGAGAAACCAAACAGGCGTAATAATAAAGGGACGATACTCACCCAGAGCTCATTAACAGTAAGCCCACCGGACTCCCACCACAGCTGCTAAATGTCACTTCTCAAAGACACAGAAACCTTCGTCATCATAATCATCATCATCATCATCATCATCACGGCCTCATCGTCACACAAATAATCAATAACAGAAGTTATTCTGTCCTGGTGATGGTTGAAGTCGTTTCCTGGTTGCAGCGGCTCAGGTGTGAAGACTCGCTGCTTTTCCTTTCAATGACATGAATGTTTGCTTGTTTGTTGGTTTTAAATAAAGGTTTTTAAGAGACGAGGTGTCAAACATCATAAAAATCAGTTTACAAAGTCAGGCCTTTTCTGACTCCGTGTTTTTATTCATCACATATCGAGTCCTGTTGTATTAACTCTCATTAACAGAAGAACTTTAACACTTTCATTTCACCATTGCAACATTTGAAAGAAACATAATCCGTTTAATTTAACTAATTAAATCTACCGGCTTTATGTGGAGGACTTTTTGTGTGTCTCACACGTGCACCACTATTAATTCTGCAGCTTTAACGCCTGCGATCACTCTTAACCTTTCTGTGCACTTCTATTTTAAAGTGGAATGTTTCTGTCTGTTGCTACCTGCTTACATCTAGTGTTTTCATAAACGTCATGACAAATAGAATAAAATTATCGTTAAATTTGGACTGTTGGTTGGACACAACTGATGCACAACCAGCCGTTATATCGCTCTCTGCAGACACACCAGACTCCATTCAAAAAAACAGGGATTTTAGCATCAGTTAGTGTGTTTGTGTTGTTGTGTGATTTTGGTGATTCATGGGGTTCATTTGTTCTACGAGGCGTCAGTGAAGTTTGTGTTTGACCCCCATTTAAATCCTTACCCCCCCCCCCCCCCCCCCCCGAAGATTTAAATGTTTATTTTAAGCAGGAGTGACTGTAACTAACTTACCAGTAATGATAACTTGACCTTGACACCGATTCATCAAAGATACTTTTTTCCAAGACAAACTAACTAACAGATTTTCCCTAATTATATTATATTATAACACTGTACATGGTGATAGTGAAGCTGTCTCCATAAATGATAAATAAATCAGACACCGCCTCCATTGATTGTTCCCTTTTAATAAATTAATGATGAAAAATGAAGCCTGTGGATAAATGACGGCGTCTCACACAAACATAACACAGCAGTTAGAAAGAGAGGTGTCATTCCACTGCATTGTTAGGAATAATAATAATAATAATAATAATAAAGTTTTAGGTTTGGGCCAACGGTTGAACACAGAGTTACAACAAACTTTCATCCTGTTATTCCAGTGGATCTAAATAAATAAATTCAACCCACTGCGTGAAGCAGACAACGATTTGTAATTCATTCAGAAGGATTTCTGACTTTTGTTAGAAATTTAAAAAACAACTCCCTCTAACAGAGAAAACTGAAGGAAAGAGCCAACATTTTTTTTTTTTTCAAAAAAGCCACAGCATAATTTCACATAAGTAGAACCTCCTAAATTAATGTAGAAAAACAAGTTTAGCCAACCTTCTCTTTATAACAATTCAACTAACAAAGTTACACTACTTTGTTTATGATTTACTTTTAGATTCTTGAATTAGAAAAGATTAGCATGATGCTGAGTGCACACTGTTCCTGAAGGGTAATTTTTAACCCCATGATCCTCTCTGTCTACATCCTGGTGTTTTAAATGACTGGTAGGTAGTAAAAGTGTTGGAACTGGTCCAGTAGATCACCTCAGCCAGCAGACACCAAACGGGCTGCAATGGCTGCAACGTGATCCTTTGGGACAACTGCACCTGATCACAGTAGGTCCACTAAAAGAGCTTGTTTGATCCACTGACAGGCTCAGAGTGTTATTCTAAGTGTGTGACAGCATCATGGAAAGGATCCCTACAGAGAGAGACCTGGAAGATCCTTTTGGTTTAACCACAAACAGCACACACACCAGACTACATTCACTAAAACACTGATTTTAGAGAACAGGACACAGGAGCTGCTGCTCTGCTGCTGCCTCCATCAATTTATTCGTTCATGTTATTATGTGACTTTCATGTATTAAGGGATTAGTTAATGTCCAAATTATATTTCTAAATATATACCACAGTAAAAAGTCACAGCAACTACACCAGCAGCTCCTGTGTCCTGTAAGGTAAAATCCCTGTTTTAGTGAATGTAGTCTGGTGTGTGTGCTGTTTGTGGTTAAACCAAAAGGATCTTCCAGGTCTCTCTCTGTAGGGATCCTTTCCATGATGCTGTCACACACTTTTAGTACCTTCCAGTCATTTAGACACCAGAATATGTAAAGAAATGTTTAAGGTTTATAAATACCGATTTATGCTTTAACCTTACGGTGTGAAAAAGGCCACAGAGGCTGAGAAGCAGAAGTAAGGTCAGAGGTCAGCTGGTAAACACGGCGTATTTATGTATTTATGTTACACCAGAGCGAAATGTCCCTTTAATAGTAAAAAATTAACTGATCATCATGGAAATAAAAGCTGCATCCAGCCCAGTTTAGTCAAACTCACGCTTTAGTTAGCCGCCTAGTTGCTCTTCTGTAAAACTTGAATGTTTTTCTGAAAGTGAAATGAATGGTTGAGCACTCCGTTGCTTTCCCACCACGAGTTCACCAAGTGAATATGAGGTGAGTTAGCATAGCTTAGCACAAAGACTGGAAACAGGGGGAAACTGTTAGCCTGGCCAGGAAATAGTTCCTAAAATGTCAAACTGTTCCTTTACCTGAAGACTGAGCTTTGGGAGGCGGCCATGTTTTATGATCTCATCAGCAAATGTTAAAACCACCACCGATCGATTAGTTCCCGATACTGATCAGCAGCCATCATCCAGAGCGAAGAGTCGACTCCATCGATCACTAAAAATCGATCGACCGTCTACATCTCATCAGCATGTGCAGGTTTGGCGGGATCGCGGCCGCCTTTCTCCGCCGCCAGGTTCAGACCCGGCGCCAGCGCCTCGGCCTGCCCAGCAACAGGAGCTGAGCTGTTCCCCGATTGGCTCCCCTCTTGGGCCGGCCCCGTGACGCCGTTGTTTTCGGGGTTCTCCATTGGTTCCTGCAGGAAGGCGGCGCCATCCGGAGGTCCCGGCTGGCTGAGCTCAGACGGCGGTGACGAGGGGTCAGACCGGACGGCCGGAGCGTCGGCGTCGTCTGCTGTTGGCTGGGAGGAGGAGGAGGGGTCCGTCAGGATGTTTCTGGAAATAACTGGAATAATAGAAGGATATTTTATTTCCATTTTCCATCTGTTGTACCAAACGTACCACAAAATATTAAATACGTTCCTTATAAGTGATTTGCCACCTGCCAATGAGGTGGATTTGGCATTATTGGCTCCTTCGTGACGTTTCCAGAGACGTGGAAGTAAATTTTTTCGGTGGATGGTGAGCTAACGCACCGCTTCTCCTCAAATAAAAACAACTCTCAATCAAAGATGGATCCATTGATCAATGAGTGCAGGATCTGTGATTCTCCCAGTATTTTTTTTCCCTCTTATTTGCAAAGATTAATAAAAAAAACAAAAACATTTTGTCTTATTTAAAACAACAAACACAGGCAACATAAAGAAACTAGTGCTGTCAGAATTAAAGCACTGGTTTAGTAATTAATCTAAACCAGGTGTAAATTCAAAATCAAATTGTGGATTTGGGGAATCAAACCCTGATTATCATGTCATTTTCCTGTTATATCATATTTTTCTGGGGTTTTTTTTTTAAACCTTGACATCCCTAATCTTCCATACAGGCTTCAGTACAAAAGGTTGCAGTTTTATTTGCTTGTTTTTCCTGGTTTTGTTCTCCAGTGAAATCAGTGATGTTTTATAACGCTACAGACTCCAGATGAGCTTCAGTGGGTTAAACACAGTTTAACTGACCTCCGGTGGGTCTGTAGTCGTCGTCTGCAGACAAGTGGCGGCTGAACGGACTGAAACTCGGCATGATGATCAGACCCAGAGAGACGAGGATGATCTGAGGACGCACAGGGACACTTTATCAGTCGGCTTCTACGAAATCATCCAACAGCCTTTTTACTCTTTTTATCTGTTTAGTCTTTTTACGTTGCATCTCATCATATTTATTTTATAATACAGTTGTGCAGCGTGCAAAGATAAACTTTGACAGAACAGAGCTTTCAGTCAAAAGACTAAACCGCCTCCACATCCTGTCTCCTCATCATGGGACCTTATCTCAGAAAAAATCTGTACACTCTTCACAAATAAAGTTTAGATCTGTTTGAATGGTTCCCTGAAGCTCACACGTGATGTTTGTCCGTTTAAAGATGATGTTAAAGTCAGTAAAGTCTCAGTTTGTGGTGAAGACGGTAAAGAACCATTTAGTGTGCTGTCAAACCGCTCAGTGAGCTTCATCCTCCGGTTTCCTGCTAGCTAGCGAGCTAACGCTGCTACGTCCCCGTGCTAACGTCCCTCATGTTCTCTGAGCTGCTGTGTGTGATCCCAGACTCCTGGTCCCCTGAGGAAGGATCAGACCCTCTACCTGCTCACAGCTAACACACACACAGAGCAGCTTTAGCGCCGCCGGCTAGCTGGACGCCACTTATGCAACTTTTAGCTTTGTCTTTCTAATTCTACTTCCTAGACTTACAAAATGATTTTTAAATGGAATGTTAAAGGAATGTCCTCACAAACCTCACAGACCACCTTTTGTACAGTGGAGATCGAAAGTTTGGGCACCCCAGGTAAAAATTTGTATTAATGTGCATAAAGAAGCCAAGGAAAGATGGAAAAATCTCCAAAAGGCATCAAATTACAGATGAGACATTCTTATAATATGTCAAAAAAAGTTAGATTTTATTTCCATCATTTACACTGTCAAAATAACAGAAAACAAAATAATGGCGTCTGCAAAAGTTTGGGCACCCTGCAGAGTTAATACCTTGTACTGCCCCCTTTGGCAAGTATCACAGCTTGTAAACGCTTTTTGTAGCCAGCCAAGAGTCTTTCAATCCTTGTTTGAGGTATCTTCGCCCATTCTTCCTTACAAAAGTCTTCAAGTTCTTTGAGATTTCTGGGCTGTCTGGCATGCACTGCTCTTTTAAGGTCTATCCATAGATTTTCAATTATGTTGAGGTCAGGAGATTGTGAAGGCCGTGGCAAAACCTTCAGTTTACGCCTCTTGATGTAATCCACCGTGGATTTTGAGGTGTGTTTAGGATCATTATCCATTTGTAGAAGCCATCCTCTCTTTAACTTCAGCTTTTTCACAGATGGCATCAAGTTAGCGTCCAAAATTTGCTGAAATTTGATTGAATCCATTTGTCCTTCTACTCGTGAAATGTTCCCTGTGCCACTGGCTGCAATACAACCCCAAAGCATGATTGATCCACCCCCATGCTTAACAGTTGGACAGAGGTTCTTTTCATTGAATTCTGTGCCCTTTCTTCTCCAAACGTACCTTTGCTCATTCCGGCCAAAAAGTTCTATTTTAACCTCATCGGTCCACAGAACTTGTTTCCAAAATGCATCAGGCTCGTCTATATGTTCATTTGCAAACTTCAAACGCTGATTTTTGTGGTGAGGACGTAGAAGAGGCTTTCTTCTGATGACTCTTCCATGAAGTACAATATTTGTACAAGTATCTCTTTATAGTGGAATAGTGTACCACAACTCCAGCGTCTGCCAGATCTTTCTGGAGGGATCGTGCAATCAAACGTGGATTTTGACTTGCTGTTCTCACAATCCTGCGAGCTGTTCTGTCTGATATTTTTCTTGGTCTTCCAGATCTTGCTTTAATTTCCACTGTTCCTGATGACTGCCATTTCTTAATTACATTCCGAACAGAGGATATTGGCATCTGAAAACGCTTTGCTATCTTCTTATAGCCTTCTCCTGCTTTGTGAGCGTCAACTATTTTCAGTTTCAGTGTTCTAGACAACTGCTTAGAAGAACTCATGGTGCTGATTGTTGGGGCAAGGTCAGATGAGTCTGGGCATTTAGCACCTTTGAGACTGACATCACCTGGTCTTTCCAGACGATGATTGTGAACAATCCATGACACTGTCAGGTCTCAGCTTTCCAAAGGGGGCAGTACAAGGTATTAACTCTGCAGGGTGCCCAAACTTTTGCAGACGCCATTATTTTGTTTTCTGTTATTTTGACAGTGTAAATGATGGAAATAAAATCTAACTTTTTTTGACATATTATAAGACTGACTCATCTGTAATTTGATGCCTTTTGGAGATTTTTCCATCTTTCCTTGGCTTCTTTATGCACATTAATACAAATTTTTACCTGGGGTGCCCAAACTTTCGATCTCCACTGTAGCTGAGAGGACCAGGACAAATGTCCTCACAAAGAAGAAACACATAATGTCAGAGAAAAACACTGTGGCCCCCCAGAGGGTGCTCCCACTTATCGGCCCCTTCAACTAAATGATAGAAACACAGACTTTGTGTGGTTGTGAGGACACTTAACAACTAAATACCTAAACCTAACGCTCACTTTAAACTTAAAAGTCTGGCGCCATGAACACACACACACACACACACACACACACACACACACACACACACACACACACACACACACACACACACACACACACACACACACACACACACACACAGACACACACACTCACACACAGAGTCACACACACACACACACACACACACACACACACACACACAGAGTCACACACACACACACAGACACACACACTCACACACAGAGTCACACACACACACACACACACACACACACTCACAGAGTCACACACACACTCACACACACACACACACACACACACTCACAGTCACACACACACACACACACACACACACACACACAGACACACAGACACACACACACACACACACACACACACACACACACACACACACACACACACACACACACACACACACACACACACACACACAGTTTCCTACCAGTAAGCAGGTGCTGGTCTGGGCTCCTTTACTGACCGTCTGTTTAATCAGAGACTGAAGCTGCTGCAGCTGAGCCAGCAGAGACCTGAAGAGCAGGAACACATCATCACTTTCACCTGTAACCAGACCTCAGGGAGCTCACAGAGGACACGACAGGCTGCTTCTTCATCGCAGACAGAGACACCGTGACACTAATGGAGCTGAAATTCAAAGGACTAAATAAGAAGATCAGGCTTCAGGGCTGAAAAGAGGGCAGATTTTAAATGGATTTAAAGCAGAAAACCTGCAGAAGAAGCAGGTGGGAAACATCTGCATCCCTCTGGTGTGATGCTGCTGAAAGATCAGAGCTGGAGGACTGACGGCGGCTTAAATCAACCATTTTAGACCGACAGAGGGGGAGATTTAGAATGACGTTAGAGAAAGACGGCAGGATGGACAGAAGGAGAAAACAGAGCACGGAAAGAAGAAGAAGAAGAGGAGGAGGAAAACTGGAAGAATAAGAAGATGCCAGAAGAAGAAGACAGCAGCGCCCTCTGCTGGTCAATAACCATAAAAATAACCATCAAATGTGAAAATATAGTTTTACAAACACAGTTGCTGTCAGTTTAAAAGTAAAAGTAGTTTCTTCTTCTGGTGCCGTCATGTCTTGGAGGACCTTCTTCTTCTTCATGTCCCTAAAATGTGTCCAACCTCAGCTAGAAGGTTCCAGAAGTCAGTGAAGCAGAATGAGTGAGAAAAGACTTCAGACTGGAGAAACATGGAGAAAATCCAGGAATCAGACATGTTGTTCATCAGAGGAGACTAAAGAGAGACAGAGAACATGTTGATCCAGAACAACAGGAACACTATAGACCTCCACTACACACTAACACACTGACTAACTAGCACACACACTATAGACCTCCACTACACACTAACACACTGACTAACTAGCACACACACACTATAGACCTCCACTACACACTGACACACTGACTAACTAGCACACACACACACACTATAGACCTCCACTACACACTAACACACTGACTAACTAGCACACACACACACTATAGACCTCCACTACACACTGACACACTGACTAACTAGCACACACACACTATAGACCTCCACTACACACTAACACACTGACTAACTAGCACACACACACTATAGACCTCCACTACACACTGACACACTGACTAACTAGCACACACACACACACTATAGACCTCCACTACACACTAACACACTGACTAACTAGCACACACACACACTATAGACCTCCACTACACACTGACACACTGACTAACTAGCACACACACACTATAGACCTCCACTACACACTAACACACTGACTAACTAGCACACACACACACTATAGACCTCCACTACACACTGACACACTGACTAACTAGCACACACACACACTATAGACCTCCACTACACACTGACACACTGACTAACTAGCACACACACACTATAGACCTCCACTACACACTGACACACTGACTAACTAACACACACACACTATAGACCTCCACTACACACTGACACACTGACTAACTAGCACACACACACTATAGACCTCCACTACACACTAACACACTGACTAACTAGCACACACACACACTATAGACCTCCACTACACACTAACACACTGACTAACTAGCACACACACTATAGACCTCCACTACACACTAACACACTGACTAACTAGCACACACACACTATAGACCTCCACTACACACTAACACACTGACTAACTAGCACACACACACACTATAGACCTCCACTACACACTGACACACTGACTAACTAGCACACACACACTATAGACCTCCACTACACACTAACACACTGACTAACTAACACACACACACTATAGACCTCCACTACACACTGACACACTGACTAACTAACACACACACACTATAGACCTCCACTACACACTGACACACTGACTAACTAACACACACACACACTATAGACCTCCACTACACACTGACACACTGACTAACACACACACACTATAGACCTCCACTACACACTGACACACTGACTAACTAGCACACACACACTATAGACCTCCACTACACACTGACACACTGACTAACTAACACACACACACTATAGACCTCCACTACACACTGACACACTGACTAACTAACACACACACACTATAGACCTCCACTACACACTGACACACTGACTAACTAACACACACACACTATAGACCTCCACTACACACTGACACACTGACTAACTAACACACACACACTATAGACCTCCACTACACACTGACACACTGACTAACTAACACACACACACTATAGACCTCCACTACACACTAACACACTGACTAACTAACACACACACACTATAGACCTCCACTACACACTAACACACTGACTAACTAACACACACACACACCATAGACCTCCACTACACACTGACTAACTAGTTATTTAACCCCTTGGTGACCAGCTGGCTGATATGGTTGGTACCGGGGGGGGGGGGGGGGTTGAATAATCAATAATAAACCTGGTCGTACATGTTGTGCTTCTCCAGCTGCTCCACCGTCCTCTGCAGCTCCTTGTTCTGTGTCGAGCAGGCTGCTGCCCTGTTAACACAACATTTAATTCACTGTCATAGAAAGTTTAAGAGAATGATTGACTGACAGACAGACAGACAGACAGACAGACAGACAGACAGACAGACAGACAGACAGACAGACAGGTGTCCTACCTGCTCTCCAGCCCGTCGATGTACTCCTTCCTCCTCCGCCGGCTGTCCTGAGCCGACTGCTTGTTGCGGATTTTTCTCCGAACTTTCTTCAGGATTCGTTCTTCGGCCTGGAAAATAAAGATTCGTTCAAAACCGACTGCTTTAAGGGCAGATTATGGTGTTTGTCGCCACAGTACGTTGTTTCTGATTGGCCGGTGGGAAGTTGCTCAAATCTAGCGAGCCAATCACAGGGCAGAGGTGGGATTTACGTAGCCAACGTGGAAGCCATCTTGGTTTCAGAACCAGAAGTGACTTTCATCCCACGAAGCATCTGATTGGTCGGTGAGCAGGTAGCCCCGCCCCCCTCTTCCTGGTGTATCCTCCTCTAAATGGACCATCACTGACTACATGAACGTCCTGCTGTGCTGAAGAAGACTGTAAACTAGAGACTGAGAGCAGAAACTGTTCACTGAGCTGATAAATCAGGAGAGAAGTCTCCTCATTTCCTCATTGACTTCCATCCAATCAGACTTCAGTGGAGTCGCCCCCTGCTGGACACTAGAGAGGAAGCAGCTTTAAGGCTTCACTGTTCAGACCAGGAAGCTGCGTCCACTTCTTCATACCGACTGAGCTAAATGGTCCATCTAGAGCAGGGGGGTCAAACTCAATCAAAGAAAGGGCCAAAATTTAAAACCCGGTCTAAGTCACGGGCCAAACGGGCTCAACATTTAGTGAAGACTCTAATAGTGACTCTTTTATTATAGTATATAATATAATAATTATGTGTATATATATATATATATATATATATATATATATATATATATATATATATATATATATATATATATATATATATATATATATATTATCCAGAAATATGAATGTAAACAGCCAAACTTCAACAACTTTTCCTCAATAAAATAAATAGAATTTTAAATTATTTTTTTATTTTTTGTACTATCCTGATGTTTTGTCTCATAGTGTCGTCTTATATTTCTTTAATTATTTAATTAAGTCCACTTTTCGTTTAGCCATTTATTTTGGGGGGGCTATCTTAATGGCGCGTTTCCACTAGTACCTACTCAGCTCTACTCGGCGTAGGTACTAGTGGAAACGCGCCATAAGTGTCGCTATAAAGGCGCTGATCGGTGCATTAATCCGCTGATCGGTGTGTCATTATACCTGCGGGAGGAGGGGCTGCTGCACGGGTCCTGACGGGCCTTGAGTTTAACATATGTGATTTAGAGGAAGATACACCAGGAAGTGAGGAGGCTTTAGGGCGGGGCTTCCTGCTCACTAACCAATCAGATGCTTCGTGGGTTAACATCACTTCTTGGCTACGTCCACTTCCTTTATACAGTCTGTGCTCAAAATACTTGCACGTATGTTGTAAATATGTCATTATGCAGCCATGGCAACGTATTTATGTCATTTTAGTGAATACGTTTGTTCTTTGTTTATGTGCTTTATTTTCCTTTTCTGTTCTCCGACCCACATCTGAAGGATTTTTCTGTAAGGAAATCAGTGACTCAGGTGTTGAAGTCGTGTCGTATGAGCAGGTTAGTCTCGGCCTGACCTTGGTGAGCGGGAGGTTGTTGGGCAGAGAAACTCCTTCCTGGGTCAACAGCTTCTGCTCCTCCTCGGTCAGCTGGAGGTCCGGGTACAGCTGCAACAGCAGAAGAAGAGTCAGTCCTCCAGGCCAAAAACTCAGGAACAGGAGCAGGAGCAAGAACACACACACAAAAAAAAAAAAAAACACCAAAGCAGCCTCACCAGGTCACCGTCCGGGCTGGGGGGGTCGACGGCCAAGCTGCCATCGAGGCGAGCCGCGGAGAGCACGGGCAGCTCGTTGACTATACACGAGTCTGAAAACAACACCTGAGAGCTCCACTCATCTGCACAGGACAGGAAATGGAGGTAGACAGATGAGGCCTGCAATCATTGCAAAGCCACCAGACTCCATTGACAGAAACAGTCATTTTACCTCACAGAGCACAGGGGTTTGCTGGTCTGCCGCCGCTTCAATCAGCCAACTAGCACCTTACTTTGGGTCTGAATTCACCCTTTAAAACGTCAAACTCACACAATAACACAATCAAATTAATAGATCATGGCAGCAGTGGACCAGCAATTACTGTGTTCCTTGAGGTATAATTACTATTTTTGTCAATGGAGTCTGGCAGCTTTACACAGAGCGGTTTTGTTGGATTACAGATCTGAGCTTTAAAAGTCATGTGATAAATGTGATGTTTTTTCTACAAAATCAATAAAGTTGAGAATATCAATCGGTGGACACAGGTGGATTTAAATGTTCACGCTTTAATTCAAACCGTCACAAACACACTTGTCCTCACCGAGCTCGATGGAGATGGCGTTCTCTTGTCCAGGTTCCGTCTTAACGGCGCCCAGGCTGCCGATGTCATAAACCACCTGGTAGACGGCCGCCGGGGCCAGCGGGGTGGTCACCATGGTCACCGTGGCGACGGGAGTCTCGACCACGGGATCCTCGGAAATGCCGCTGTCGCTCTCAGACGAGGAGTCCGCTGGTGGCCCGCTGGGAAACACCTCATTTGGGTCAACGCCGTGAAGGACGTCCTCCGATTCGCTGTCATTCTGCGTCTGTGACACAGTCAGAGGGTCAGCTGATTCAACAGACTGCGTCAGGTGACCCTCACCTGTACCATCCACTACACACATGCTGGGAGCGCACACTCACACGGTCGGGCTCCACCGGCCAGTCCTGCAGGGGTTTCTCTGAGCCGCCGAAGACGAGGTCGGAGCAGGCGAAAGGAGCGTCGAGCTGCCAGCTGTCTGCCGCCCCGACGCTGCCAAGAAACAGCTCGCCACTCTCTGCATCCATGAGCTGAACACAACCAGAGACACTGATCACCAGAGCAGTAACGAAGTACATTTACTCAAGTGTGTGTGACAGCATCATGGAAAGGATCCCTACAGAGAGAGACCTGGAAGATCCTTTTGGTTTAACCACAAACAGCCGTTATATCGCTCTCTGCACACACACCAGACTACATTCACTAAAACAGGGATTTTAGGGAACAGGACACAGGAGCTGCTGGTCTAGTTGCAATGACTTTGGTATTTTAACTCTTAAGTTTGGATTCAAACTAACCCTTTAAAAACCCTTTAAAGTCACACAATAACACAAACACACTGTCTGATGGAGGCAGCAGCAGAGCAGCAGCTCCTGTGTCCTGTTCTCTAAAATCCCTGTTTTAGTGAATGTAGTCTGGTGTGTGTGCTGTTTGTGGTTAAACCAAAAGGATCTTCCAGGTCTCTCTCTGTAGGGATCCTTTCCATGATGCTGTCACACAGTTTTAGTACCTTCCAGTCATTTAGACACCAGAATATGTAAATAAATGTATAACAATAATAATCAGAGCCTGTCACTAAATCCTACGCACTGGTCCTTCAAGTAAGTTTTCCTGGTTGCAGTTTCTCACACATGAAAATTTGTTTTCCTTGAATCATTTGAATTTGTTTTTAATGAAACTGACACTTCTGGACTGTTGGTTGGACACAATAAGCATTATTTTCATTTCATTTTTACAAACCAAAGCGTCAATGGATTCATCAGCTGCATGTGTGACACGTGAGAGAGTAGAAAGTAAACACAAGAACTGAACACAGAGTCTGTCTGGAGATCACGACAAACTGTGGTGATGCAACGCTGAGGAGGATATCCTGGTTGGTGCGCGCACACACACACACACACACACACACACACTCACACACACACTCACACACACTCACACACACTCACACACACTCACACACACTCACACACACACACACACACACACACACACACACACACACACACACTACCTGTCTGACTGAATAGAAACCTGATAAGCTGCTGAACGTGTTTCCAGTTTTCCCTCCTCGCCTTATTTCTTGGCTCACACAGACACAAGGAAGTTAAAGTTACATTTTTCAATCACTTTGGTCAAATTAGACCTAAAAACGCCCCTAAAACCAAACTTTAGAGGTGAAACACGACACTGCCGTCCCTCTCTCCCTCTCTTCCTCTCTCCCTCTGCTTCATAACAATGAACCATGAAAAGTAACACAAATCCTGATAATATGATTCCTGTCTTCACTTGCTGGACTCCATTACAACGTTAGAAAGATTTTGCAGAGACAACCAGCAAAAGATTGATATGTACATGTACGATATTAACGCACTAGAGATGTAGCATCAGTGTATATATTGGTAACAGTAGCAGTAAATATATTTAAGCTCATTTAGAAACATCGCAGAGTTTGTTCACACACTTTTTACCCTGTAAACTGTCCTGTAAGAGAACTATAGTATATTGTAGGACTCACAGTAAGAGGCACATTAATTTATTAAAGGATAACATCTGTATTTCTAAACCTGGTACATACCCTGGTGTGTGAGTGACTGGTAGGTAGTAAGAGTGTTGGAACTGGTCCAGTAGATCACCTCAGCCAGCAGCCACCAAACGGGCTGCAATGGCTGCAACATGATCCTTTGGGACAACTGCACCTGATCACAGTAGGTCCACTAAAAGAGCTTGTTTGATCCACTGACAGGCTCAGAGTGTTATTCTAAGTGTGTGACAGCATCATGGAAAGGATCCCTACAGAGAGAGACCTGGAAGATCCTTTTGGTTTAACCACAAACAGCACACACACCAGACTACATTCACTAAAACAGGGATTTTAGAGAGCAGGACACCATGGACTTAGTGGTGTTGTTCGTGTGAATCTGGCATGTTAACACATTACTTTGTACATGAACTAACCCTTTGAAACACCAAAGTCACACAATTGCACAAACAAACCAACAGATCAAGGCAGCGGTAGACCAGCAAGTCCCCTGTGCTGAGAGGTAAAATGACTATTTTCATCAATGGAGTCTGGTGATTTGGGGGAAGCAACATAACAGCTTCAGTTTCTGGCCGACAACATTATGGAAAGAATCCCTACAGAAATGGACCTGCAAGATCCTTTTAGTTACTTTACATTAAAAAAACAAAAACAAACATACAATGTGGATTTGTGTGGTGACCCTTTGGAGGGGGCCGACCCACAGCTTGGGAACCACTGGACTGCAGTTATATTGAATGCAGTAATAACAGTAATGAATACTTTTGCATTAATGCACTGATAGTTATTTGGTATTTGTTCTTCCACCACTGTAACTTCCTTATTGCACCTTTTTATTGTTTAGGGTTTTTTTTACATTCACAAACTTTCCAGGATTCTCCAGGATTCTCCAGGCCCACGTGAGGCCTGTGATTGGCTGTTTCTGGTGTGTTAATCAATGAGCTGTTAGGGTCGGGCCTGATCCTGGTTCAGCCGGATCAACAGGCGCAGCTGCAGCATTTAATGTTAATACTCACTGTGCACAGACAGGCTCTTCCTCCTCTTCCTCCTCCTCTTCTTCTTCTTCTTCTTCTTCCACCAGCCGGTTCAGACCCTCCGGCTCTTCATCACAGTGCGGCCCCGCCGCTGCTGCGGGACGTCCGGACACACAAACAGCAACGACCCGCTGCTTTCTTCTGGTTCTCCGTAAATAAAAAGTCCAGCTGGCAGCTCATGTCCGGCTTCCTCCTCCTCCTCCTCCTCTTCTTCTTCTTCTCCTCCTGTCGTTCGCGTCTTCGCTTCTTCTTCTACGGATTTTGTCACAGGCGTTCACAGCGCCACCTGCTGTGCTGGAGAAGAGCTGTGGCTTTATGGGTAATGTATTTCCAGGTTATCATGATGTGAAATGGTACGAAATTACTAAAAATGTAAAGTAATCCGAATACTTTAGGATTCAGACATTGAATATATCACACTTTATACTGAAAAAAAGGACGCCGGCACATATTGGCTGAATACCGGTGTCCCCCAATAATTCAAAACTTGTCATTTCTCCTTAAACATCTCAAAACTCTGTCGGTGCTGATAAGAATTTACAGTTAGTCAATTAAATTGGCACAAACTACAGTTTACTGCAACATGTGGGATGTGGTTTCTTTTAAATTAGCAGTTTAAATGTACATTTTTAATTAACAATATTAATATTAAGACGTAATCAAAGATCCAACCAACCCTGGACCCTGATTAGCTAAAACTGAATTAAAAACTAAAATAAGGCGTAAAAAAAAAACTCTTACTCAACTGAATTAAGAATAAAAACTATTATACTAAAATATTAGAACTTCTTAAATTAATAAACTAAAGCAAACACAGAAACTAATAAAAACTAAAACAAACAAATTCACTCCGGAAACTAACTGAAACTCAACTGAACTAAAACCTGGTAGATAGAAACATTTATCTAAAGCTCAGTAATCAATATGTTAAACAATACATCAATATGTTATTATTATTCTGACCAAACTCCAGCATTCATGCTAAGCTGCACATTGTGGGCTTTGTTGGCTTTATGTGTTAAATGAGACCATTTTGTGTCTGTGCAGCATTAACATGTCTTCAATTATATATATATTTTATTTTTAATTAAGTTTGTTTCACATTTTCACATTTCAGCCTGAAAAAAAGAGCCGTCTCCAATCTGAAGGATGAAATCCTAAATAAAAGCTGTTTAGCTGAAATTCCTTTGTGAATTTAAAACAACTTCAGTTTTTTATGATTTGGATGAATGTTTGTTATCATTATTAGTATTTAGCGGACAGTTAAAAGAGTGTTACATAGTTTTTATCCTCAAGCCATCACCAAACTAAATAATGCACTAAAAACATAAGACCTTGTGCAATAATTTGAGTGGAATATAATTTATTCTTTGGCATTTGTTGTTTTTGTATCTTTGTACTTTTATGGGTTTTGTTTCACTTTTTGTGCTTTGAATTTTATTATATCTATTTACAATGACACTAAAAGGAATCTAATCTAATCTAATTTAAGTCACGGTCAAGTGCAGACAAACTAAACTAATCTGCATGTCTTGGCTCTGTGGGAAGACACTGGAATCGACATGTTAGTGTTTTTGTTAAACCAGAAATAGCAGTTATGTTTCTTGGTTCAACCCACCAGACTCTGTTAACAAAAGCAGTCATTTTAGCCTGCAGAACATGGGAGTCGCTGGTCTCCCACTGCCTCCTTCAGTGAGTTTGTTTGTGTTATTGTGTGACTGAGATGTTTTAAAAGGTTAGTTTGGATTCAAACTAACATGTTAAGACACAATAAGACACAGAAACTAGACCAGTAGCTCCTGTGTGCTATTCTCTAAAATCCCTATTTTTGTGAATGTAGTCTGGTGTGTGTGCAGAGAGCGATACAACGGCTGTTATAACTCTTATTGCTGAAGAGGGCAGAGTTTTACTGTCATGTTTGTCAGTTATTGCTGCTGCAACATGAAGCAGAGCAGAATATGAGGAAGAGTTTGAGAAATATGGAGCCTGAGGAGGCAGGAAGTCCTTTAAAACTAAAGACTGCAGTGTTTTCAAAGGGAAGCAGGTTTTCACTGGAGGAAGAGGAGCAGCGCTGTCAGTCTGAACTTTCCTCCCTCGTTCAGAGTCAGTCAGAGCTTGATAACTCCTCCCTCTTCCTCCTGCTCTCAGTCTGAAGATGGGTGGGACCAACAAGTTCAGATCAAACCGGTTTTCAGTGACGAGGAAATGAAACTCAGACAGTCGTTGAGTCTCTGAGAGGTGAAATGGCGCAGAAAGGAGACCAGCTGGACCGTGAAACCTTCTCCTGTTCGATCTGTCTGGATCCACTGAAGGATCCGGTGACGATTCCCTGTGGTCACAACTACTGCATGAGCTGTATTAGAGCCCACTGGGATGGAGAGGATGAGAAGAGGATGTACAGCTGCCCTCAGTGCAGGCAGACGTTCACACCGAGGCCTGTCCTGCTGAAAAACACCATGTTAGCAGCTTTAGTGGAGGAGCTGAAGAAGACGGGACTCCAGGCTGCTCCTGCTGATCACTGCTACGCTGGAGCTGAAGATGTGGCCTGTGATTTCTGCACTGGGAGGAAACTGAAAGCCCTCAAGTCCTGTCTGGTCTGTCTGGTGTCTTACTGTGAGCAACACCTGCAGCCTCACTATGAAGTGGCTGCATTAAAGAAACACAAGCTGGTGGAGCCGTCCAGGAAGCTCCAGGAGAACATCTGCTCTCGTCACGATGAGGTGATGAAGATGTTCTGCCGCACCGATCAGCAGAGTATCTGTTATCTCTGCTCTGTGGACCAACATAAAGGCCACGACACAGTGTCAGCTGCAGCAGAGAGGACTGAGAGGCAGACAGAGCTGGAGAGGAGTCGCCTGAACATCCAGCAGAGGATCCAGGACAGAGAGAAAGACCTGAAGGAGCTCCAGCAGGAGGTGGAGGACATCTGCAGCTCTGCCGATGAAGCAGTGGAGCACGGCGAGGAGACGTTCACCGAGCTGATCCGTCTGATGGAGAGAAGGAGCTCTGAGCTGAAGCGGCAGGTCAGATCCCAGCAGGAAGCCGAAGTGAGTCGAGTCAAAGAGCTTCAGGAGGAGCTGGAGCAGGAGATCAGTAAGACACCAGACAGACCAGACAGGACTTGAGGGCTTTCAGTTTCCTCCCAGTGCAGAAATCACAGGCCACATCTTCAGCTCCAGCGTAGCAGTGATCAGCAGGAGCAGCCTGGAGTCCCGTCTTCTTCAGCTGCTCCACTAAAGCTGCTAGAGGAGGGACGCTGAGCTGGAGGAGCTCTCACACACAGAGGATCACAGCCAGTTTGTCCACAGCTACAGATCACTGCCAGCTCTCAGAGAGGACACACACTCATCCAGCATCAACATCCGTCCTCTGAGACACTTTGAGGACGTGACGGCTGCTGTGTCAGAGCTCAGAGAGAAACTACAGGACGCTCTGAGGGACCACTGGACAAACATCTCACTGACTGTGACTCAGGTGGACGTTTTACTGCCTCAACCAGAGCCCACGACCAGAGCTGGATTCTTAAGATATGCTCAACAGATCACACTGGATCCAAACACAGCTCATAGAAATCTGTTATTGTCTGAGGAGAACAGAAAAGTAACATTAGTGAAACAACAACAGTCTTATTCTGATCATCCAGACAGATTCACTGTCTGGTCTCAGGTCCTGAGCAGAGAGAGTCTGACTGGACGTTGTTACTGGGAGGTGGAGATCAGAGGGAGGTGGTTTGATGTAGCCGTCACATACAAGAGCATCAGGAGAGACGGGGGATCAAATGACTGTGGACTTGGATTCAATGACAAATCTTGGTCGTTGGTTTGTTACACAAACAGTTATCAGTTTAATCACAACGATGTCCAAACTCCCGTCTCAGGTCCTTGGTCCTCCAGAGTGGGGGTGTACCTGGACCACAGAGCAGGTGTTCTGTCCTTCTACAGCGTCTCTGAGACCATGACTCTCCTCCACAGAGTCCAGACCTCCTTCACTCAGCCGCTACATGCTGGAGTCCTGATTTACAGTCCTGGAGTCTGGATTCACTATTATGGATCCTGTGCTGAGTTCATGAACCTCAGACAGTCAGAGGTGGTTTCAGGGACGCTGGGTTAGATTCTGTGATTTAATTCTTCAGCTCATTCTGACTTCCTGTTTGTTGCTGAGAGCCGACTGTTGTGGCCTTTCTTTACCTGAGATCACCTGTCAGTCAGACGTCGTGGGCGGGACTTTGACGTCTCCTCTGGCGGCCGACGATCAGCAACATGAACTATTGTCATGTTTTTCACTGTCACCTTATTGATCATTATTAGTCACAGTCCTGCTGTCAGCTCTACAGTTGATCTTATTATTATTATGGCTGTTGATTGGTGTGCACCCCCCCCCTCTGAGCCTGGGTCTGTTCCAGGGTTCTGCTGTTAGAGGGGAGATTCTGCTGTTAGAGGGGAGTTCCTCCTGTTAAAGGGAAGTTTCTCCTGTTAGAGGGGAGTTTTTGCTGTTAAAGGGGAGTTCCTCCTGTTAAAGGGGTGTTTCTCCTGTTAAAGGGGAGTTTCTCTGTTAAAGGGGTGTTTCTCCAGTTAAAGGGGAGTTTTTGCCATTAAAGGGGAGATTTTGCTATTAAAGGGGAGTTTCTGCTGTTAAAGGGGAGTTCCTCCTGTTAAAGGGGAGTTTCTGCTGTTAAAGGGGAGTTCTTCCTTTTAAAGGGAAGTTTTTGCTGTTAAAGGGGTGTTTCTGCTGTTAAAGGGGAGTTCCTCCTGTTAAAGGGGAGTTTTTGCATTTAAAGGGGAGTTTCTGCTGTTAAAGGGGAGTTTTTGCTGTTAAAAGGGAGTTTTTCCTGTTAAAGGGGAGTTCCTCCTGTTAAAGGGGAGTTTTTGCTGTTAAAGGGGAGTTTCTGCTGTTAAAGGGGAGTTCTTCCTGTTAAAGGGGAGTTCCTCCTGTTAAAGGGGAGTTTCTGCTGTTAAAGGGGAGTTCCTCCTGTTAAAGGGGAGTTTCTGCTGTTAAACGGGAGTTTCTACTGTTAAAGGGGAGTTCTTGCTGTTAAAGGGGAGTTCCTCCTGTTAAAGGGGAGTTTCTCCTGTTAAAGGGGAGTTTTTGCTGTTAAAGGGGAGTTTCTGCTGTTAAAGGGGAGTTTCTACTGTTATAAGGGAGTTTCTGCTGTCAAAGGGAGTTTCTGCTGTTACAGGGGAGTCTCAACTGTTAAAGGGGAGTTCATCCTGTTAAAGGGAAGTTCCTCCCGTTAAAGGGGAGTTTCTGCTGTTAAAGGGGAGTTTCTACTATTAAAGGGGAGTTTCTACTGTTAAAGGGGAGTTTCTGCTGTTAAAGGGGAGTTCTTCCTGTTAAAGGGGAGTTTCTACTGTCAAAGGGGAGTTTCTACTGTTATAAGGGAGTTTTTGCTGTTAAAGGGGAGTTTCTACTGTTAAAGGGGAGTTCCTCCTGTTAAAAGGGAGTTTCTGCTGTTAAAGGGGAGTTCTGCTGTTAAAGGGGAGTTTCTACTGTTAAAGGGGAGTTTCTGCTGTTAAAGGGGAGTTCTTCCTTTTAAAGGGGAGTTTCTACTTTTATAAGGGAGTTTCTGCTGTTAAAGGGGAGTGTTAACTGTTAAAGGGGAGTTCATCCTGTTAAAGGGAAGTTTCTGCTGTTAAAGGGGAGTTTCTGCTGTTAAAGGGGAGTTTCTACTGTTAAAGGGGAGTTTCTGCTGTCAAAGGGGAGTTTCTACTGTTAAAGGGGAGTTTCTGCTGTTAAAGGGGAGTTCTTCCTGTTAAAGGGGAGTTTCTGCTGTTAAAGGGGAGTTCTTCCTGTTAAAGGGGAGTTCTTCCTGTTAAAGGGGAGTTCCTCCTGTTAAAGGGGAGTTCCTCCTGTTAAAGGGGAGTTCTTCCTGCCACTGCTGCCTGATATAATATCTGATGTTTGCTGACGAGCTCAGAAACCCTCTGTGTTCTTAGTTTGCCATCACACTTCTACATCTTGTGCCTGCTCCTACCTTCACTTGTAAATAAAGTCCATTCGTCTGTCCTCCTGTGACTTTGTTCTAAACTCCGCAGGCTCAGGTGTGAACTTTTATCTCGCATGTTTCATGTTGTATCTTTCTATGAGTGCGTAGAAGAAGAGCGACAGCGGGACGAGCAGAAACCCGTGGGCTCAGCACGCCTCCTTCACTGAGGCAGAGCTACTGGCTGCCTCAGCTCAGGCCGCTTTACTTCGCCTTCATGTCGGATCAGCGAGCCTGAACAAGTTCTGCACGTGTGTGAGATACAAAACCTGCTTTCTGGAAAGTGATGACATATAATCTACAAACATCACACCGGTGACAAACAGTGAGGAAGCACAGTTTGGGAGGGACTGTGCAGTCTGAGGGGAGGCTGAGCTCGCCTCTGTAATCTAACAGGAAATATTCACATTTAGCCATTTTCATTTAAAACAAATATTCAAAAGATACATCTAATATTTTTTAATCCTGGGCCCTATTTTTACACATTTTGGTGTCTGAATGACTGGTGGGTAGTAAAAGTGTTGGAACTGGTTCAGTAGATCACCTTAGCCAGCCAAACTGGTCAAAGTGGGTCCACTAAAAGAGCTTGTTAGATCCACTGCCAGGCTCAGAGTGTTATTCTAAGTGTGTGACAGCATCATGGAAAGGATCCCTACAGAGAGAGACCTGGAAGATCCTTTTGGTTTAACCACAAACAGCACACACACCAGACTACATTCACTAAAACAGGGATTTTAGATGACAGAACGCAGGAGCTGCTGTTCTAGTTTCTGTGTCCTTTTGTGTTTTAACATGTTAGTTTGGATCCAAACTAACCTTTTAAAACATCACAGTCACACGATAACACAAACAAACTCACTGGTGGAGGCAGTGGGAGACCAGCGACTCCCTTGTTCTGCAGGGTAAAATTACTGCTTTTGTTAACAGAGTCTGGTGGGTTGAACCAAGTAATATAACTGTATTTTTTTTTTTTTTTAAATAAACTATCAATATGTCAAGAAACCTAACTCTAACTTTAGAAGTGTACATCTCAGCTGAATAGTTTGAATTTAATTCACTGATTATATGATCTATTTTATTGATCTGGTCCCGGCTGTGAGCTGGATCCAGCACAGATTTGATCCAGATGTGGCCCAACGACAAATGAAGCTCATTTCTATTCATTAATTGTTTTATTCAGAAGCACCAAGATGCCCCCAGCAGGTGGCATTGGTTAGATCCAATCTGCCTCAGATCACTTTTCATGCACTTCTCCTTTAAGAAGTCCTCCTGGGTGCGGCCTCGTCCTCCCGCCAGCCCGATTCTGATTGGACGCAGGTATGTGCAGCCAATGGGAACGCAGCATCGGGGTTCGTCCTCAAAGAATGTGCTCCAGATGTGTGACTCTGTGCCTCATACTGTAGCCGAGTGGCAGCTTCCACAAAGAGAGTTTTTCAGTCCTTGAGAACAACAAACACAAAACTCTCTGTGTCTTTCAGTAACTCAGAAGATCTGAGGCAGCAGCTCAGATGCTACGACCCCGATCAGGTCAGCTGGTCCAGCTGAGAGAAGAGCTGTGGATGTCTGCAGCGAGGGAAGCTTGTGATGTGGCGTACAGCTTGGCGGAGGAGCAGGACTTCCAGCAGGTCCCCAACATTTATTTTTTATTGTAAAACTGTAAAAAAAAAAAAAAAAAAGAAATCCTGCTGTTACTGTGAAGTTCTCCTGCCTTAAAGGATCATTCCACTTCATTTCAATGTAGTTTCATAGACTCCATCAGTAACTACAGCACTGTGCTCCCAGACGTCGGCACTCTGAGAAGGTCGAAACGGTGTTTTTTCCTTGTGTGTAATTGATATTCCAGCCTCACGGGGCCTCCGAGGGCGTCTTCAGGCCCTGAAGTTATGCAAAAGCACCGACACTCACTTTGAAAACACTCCAGTCCAAGTAAAAGTTCTGCATTCAAACCCTCACTTGGGTAAAAGTATGTGAGTGCCACAGTAAAACGTACTTAGATTACTCTCAGTGTTTGCTGTGACTCATTACGATGTAGTGGAGCAGAAGTGTTAAGTTACTTTAAATGGAAACACTCAGGTAGAGAAACAGTTTAACTAATAGAACTGTTTAGTGTTTTATAGGGTTGGAGTCAGAAAACGTGTGCATCAAGACATCAAGCCTCAAAGTATCACTATGTCTGTCAAATCAGTGGAGAAGTGAACTCCACTCTTCATGGATGAACCCCAGAACAACAAAAACACCTGTTAGAAACACCTTTAAAGCAGCAGCAGAAGAAGAAACGCGGCCTGTTTGATCCTGTTAGAAACACCTTTAAAGCAGCAGCAGAAGAAGAAACGCGGCCTGTTTGATCCTGTTAGAAACACCTTTAAAGCAGCAGCAGAAGAAGAAACGCGGCCTGTTTGATCCTGTTAGAAACACATTTAAAGCAGCAGAAGAAGAAACGCGGCCTGTTTGATCCTGTTAGAAACACATTTAAAGCAGCAGAAGAAGAAACACAGCCTGTTTGATCCCATTAGAAACACATTTAAAGCAGCAGAAGAAGAAACGCGGCCTGTTTGATCCTGTTAGAAACACATTTAAAGCAGCAGCAGAAGAAGAAACGCGGCCCGTTTGATCCCGTTAGAAACACATTTAAAGCAGCAGCAGAAGAAGAAACGCAGCCTGTTTGATCCCGTTAGAAACACATTTAAAGCAGCAGAAGAAGAAGAAACGCGGCCTGTTTGATCCTGTTAGAATAGTGATGGGAATTTCAGCTCTTTTTAGAGAGCCGGCTCTTTCGGCTCCCAAGTGGCTCCTCAGATTTTTTTGGTTGCTTCAATAAATTTATTACCAAATTATGTGTAAAATGAATTATTAATGTAAAAAACACATTATTTAGAATATTTATTGTTTATATTGCCTTATTGATTTGAAATTATTTAATTTCACTGGGGTCATGGAGCTCTGGGCTGCAGGTCTTGGTGGCTGTGCTGTTGTCCTGGATGATGCTGTAGACATTGCAGGAGCTGTAGACACACTGGCACCTTCATTAACAGCAGCTTCCCTTGCTTGTCTTTCCTCCTCTAACTGAATTCATGGTGAACAGTACACGCATGCCTGTGCAGGTTATTTGTGGAGCCTGCCTGATATGAAATTTTAATTTTGCAAAGTCTGCACTCTGCCTTTGAACTATCAATATTAAAAAATAAATAAATAAATAAATATCATATTAAAATGTGTCCAAATTTTTCTACATTTTCTGTCGCTCATGTTTCTCACCTGTCCTGCCTGCAGTCTGACTTGTAGCAGTGCTCTCTCTCGCTCTCTTGTCTCTCCCTCACTCCAGTTCGTGTGCTCACTGTGCTGTGTCTATAAGGCCAAGGCCAGAATGCGATGCAGACGGGATTTCGGGGGAAGATTCATGTGTTGGTGTTGCAGGTCCTGAACATCTGCGGTAGCGATGCCTTCGACGGACTGGACTACATGGCTGCCACCTTCCACCGCTGGCTGCAGGAGCCTGGACGTCTCGTCTTCGTCGCCAGGATGACCAACAGAGTGGTGAGGAAGAAGAGAGTCACTACAAACCACAGGCTGCATATAAGAAGTGGACGGAGCCGCCATGACAGTTTGTTTGGTTCCACGGCTTTAAGGCTCCACCGTTCAGACCAGGAAGCTGCGTCCACTTCTTTTAAACAGTCGATGCCACAAACAAATGAACCACATTTGTTCACCTGTGTTCACCTGCAGGTGGCGCTGGAGTCTGCGCTGCTGGTCGACGGTGGTCAGACGGTCGTGTTTCAGGGTCTCAGGGTGGCGCCTGATTTGAGAGGCCGCGGCATCGCTGGCGCCCTCCAGAGGCACGTGACCGACTACGTCCGCCGCCACTACCCACAAGTCTCTGCTGTCAGGCTGAGCCGAGGAGACCGGCCTTCACCGCAAACGCTGGCCAAGTACCGAGTCATCGCCAAAGAGGTGAGTCACACCTGTTCAAACACCTGTTCACTCAAAGTATTGTGGGAAGTCAGATCCTGACTGGAGTTCAGCTTTACCATCCAGGGTGAAGACTGTGAAGGGCTTTTGATTAAGATTAGTGTTGAGTTAAAGGCTAACTAGTTAACCTGCACCCTGTTTTTACTTATTTGGGGTTTGAAAGGACTGTTAGGCACAAAAAGTGTTGGAATTGGTCCTGTTGATCGCCTCAGGTGGCCAAACGGCCTGCAGGCTAATCCTTTGGTACCTGATCCCAGTACATGTGTTTTTTCCCACTGATAATATCATGGAAAGGATCCCTGTACACACCTGTGGGATCATTTTTGTTTAACTAGAAATAGCAGTTATATTGCTCAGTTCAACCCACCAGACTCTGTTAACAAAAGCAGTCATTTTAGCCTGCAGAAAATGGGAGTCGCTGGTCTCCTACTGCCTCCATCAGCGAGTTTGTTTGTGTTATCGTGTGACTGAGATGTTTTAAAAGGTTAGTTTGGATCCAAACTAACATGTTAAGACACAGAAACTAGACCAGCAGCTCCTGTGTCCTGTTCTCTAAAATCACTGTTTTAGTGAATGTAGTCTGGTGTGTGTGCTGTTTGTGGTTAAACCAAAAGGATCTTCCAGGTCTCTCTCTGTAGGGATCCTAAAACAAGCTCTTTTAGTGGACCTACTGTGATCAGTTTGGCTGGCTGAGGTGATCTACTGGACCAGTTCCAACACTTTTACTACCCACCAGTCATTCAGACACCAGGATGTGTAAAAATAGAGCCCAGGATTAAAAAATATCAGACATAAAGAATATACATTTTCTTTCCAAGTTGGAATCCTTTGTCTCTTTTCTAAACTGTTTGTTTGTCACTCCTCATGTGTTCAGTTTAACAACTGTTTGTGTTTCACTGTGACTTTTAGATTAAAATCAGAAAATATGTCAAATGAGTCAAACATACAAAGAATCCGTCTCATCCTCCAGCTGAGCTCCTGACTGTCGCCCCCTGCAGGCCATCTTGTGTCTGTGCTGCGAGGCGGCTGACCTCGGCCTCTTTGTGGCCGAGCTGAGCTCCAGACTCCCCGGCCGGGCGGACCCGTCCCCCCCCGCCCCGGTGACCCTGAGCCAGCAGCAGGCGGAGACTCTGCTCCTGAGCGAGCACGTGGTTTCCAACCTGCTGCCCGGGAAAACCATCATCAACGACTGGGAGCCTCTGCGGCCCGTGGAGGCCAACATGGAGGTGCTGCGCCGCAGGGGACTGACGTGGATCGCGGACCGTGAGTTTGAGCCCGCCGCCATCAGCCTGTGCACCACGCCGTACGCTGTCCCCTACCGCCACGACGCCCTGCACTTCAACATCAACGTCTTCGGCCGCAGTCTGGCTTCGGTGTGCGCCGTGTTTCTGGCTCAGCTGGAAGCTTTGCTGCAGAGTCTCCGAGGTTACCTGATCTTCTACACCTACGTGGACCCTACGGTTTGGCCGGGGCTTCGCCAGACCTGCCAGAACAACAGCAACGTGTCGCTCTTCAAGGATTACTGCCAGGAGCTCGTGTTGGAGACGGACCTCTGAGTGGCTGCCGGAGCCAGAACAGCCTGAAGCCGCTGCTCTGGGAACAAGACGGCAGCTCGATGCTCGATGGACTAAAGTCCTGAATGACAAGTAAACACCAGGTGGCACAGAGTCACAGCACAGGTGTCATCGCTGAGAAAAACAACTGTATTTTGTTGTCTTGTCCCTTCAAGTTCCCAGATGAAAGTCTGGTGGAGATTAAAACACGTCTTTGCCCAGACAGACCTGATCCAAACGTTAGAACAACAGAACTAGAACCAGAGGTGTTTCTGTCATTGGTTCCCCTCAGTTCACCGCTCCCACAGTCAGGAAGCTGAGTAACGAGCCCATGAATCACAGGCAGAATTTCGGTGCAGGTGTCAGTGAAATGGAATAAGAGCAGCGACTTCTTCTTTCTCCGTTGAACAATAAAGAAATGAGGGAAATATGAAAATGACGATGACGCACAGACGAGTGATGCTACAATGAAGGCAGGTCCTGATGCTGCTCTGTGGGGATTCCTGAATCCTTCACGCTGGATTCCTGAATCCTTCACGTTGGATTCCTGAATCCTTCACGCTGGATTCCTGAATCCTTCAAGTTGGATTCCTGAATCCTTCACGCTGGATTCCTGAATCCTTCACGCTGGATTCCTGAATCCTTCAAGTTGGATTCCTGAATCCTTCACGCTGGATTCCTGAATCCTTCAAGTTGGATTCCTGAATCCTTCACGTTGGATTTCTGAATCCTTCAAGTTGGATCCTGGTCCAGGTCTGGGAGAGCGACTCACCGTCCACCGGTGACCCCGCCAGGCTGCCGTGTGTCCCGCTGACGGTATTTCTATTAAATTAAAAGATTTACACATCGTTTAGGAAGCTGTTCAGTCCTGCAGTCTGCTAGAGTTCATCTTCATCTTCATCTTTTCACAGCTCAAACTGAAATCAGTGATTTAACCTCACAAGGATTCAGTAAAAAATAATGATACAATAAAATGAATATCAATGTTTGTCAGCTGACCTGTGCAATAAATGTAATTTCTTGTCATAACGTGAATATTTGTTTTAAATGAAAATGGCTAAATGTGAATATTTCCTGTTAGATTACAGAGGCGAGCTCAGCCTCCCCTCAGACTGCACAGTCCCTCCCAAACTGTGCTTCCTCACTGTTTGTCACCGGTGTGATGTTTGTAGATTATATGTCATCACTTTCCAGAAAGCAGGTTTTGTATCTCACACACGTGCAGAACTTGTTCAGGCTCGCTGATCCGACATGAAGGCGAAGTAAAGCGGCCTGAGCTGAGGCAGCCAGTAGCTCTGCCTCAGTGAAGGAGGCGTGCTGAGCCCACGGGTTTCTGCTCGTCCCGCTGTCGCTCTTCTTCTACGCACTCATAGAAAGATACAACATGAAACATGCGAGATAAAAGTTCACACCTGAGCCTGCGGAGTTTAGAACAAAGTCACAGGAGGACAGACGAATGGACTTTATTTACAAGTGAAGGTAGGAGCAGGCACAAGATGTAGAAGTGTGATGGCAAACTAAGAACACAGAGGGTTTCTGAGCTCGTCAGCAAACATCAGATATTATATCAGGCAGCAGTGGCAGGAAGAACTCCCCTTTAACAGGAGGAACTCCCCTTTAACAGGAAGAACTCCCCTTTAACAGCAGAAACTCCCCTTTAACAGGAGGAACTCCCCTTTAACAGGAGGAACTCCCCTTTAACAGCAGAAACTCCCCTTTAACAGGAAGAACTCCCCTTTAACAGCAGAAACTCCCCTTTAACAGCAGAAACTCCCCTTTAACAGTAGAAACTCCCCTTTAACGGGAAGAACTCCCCTTTAACAGTAGAAACTCCCCTTTAACAGCAGAAACTCCCCTTTAACAGGAAGAACTCCCCTTTAACAGCAGAAACTCCCCTTTAATAGTAGAAACTCCCCTTTAACAGGAGGAACTCCCCTTTAACAGCAGAAACTCCCCTTTAACAGTTAACACTCCCCTTTATCAGCAGAAACTCCCTTTGACAGCAGAAACTCCCTTATAACAGTAGAAACTCCCCTTTGACAGGAAGAACTCCCCTTTAACAGTAGAAACTCCCCTTTAACAGGAGAAACTCCCCTTTAACAGGAAGAACTCCCCTTTAACAGGAGAAACTCCCCTTTAACAGCAGAAACTCCCCTTTAACAGCAGAAACTCCCCTTTAACAGGAAGAACTCCCCTTTAAAAGGGGGGAATTCCCCTTTAACAGGAAGAACTCCCCTTTAACAGGAGGAACTCCCCTTTAACAGTAGAAACTCCCCTTTAACAGCAGAAACTCCCTTTTAACAGGAGGAACTCCCCTTTAACAGGAGGAACTCCCCTTTAACAGGAAGAACTCCCCTTTAACAGCAGAAACTCCCCTTTAACAGCAGAAACTCCCCTTTAACAGTAGAAACTCCCCTTTAACAGGAAGAACTCCCCTTTAACAGTAGAAACTCCCCTTTAACAGCAGAAACTCCCCTTTAACAGGAAGAACTCCCCTTTAACAGCAGAAACTCCCCTTTAATAGTAGAAACTCCCCTTTAACAGGAGGAACTCCCCTTTAACAGCAGAAACTCCCCTTTAACAGTTAACACTCCCCTTTATCAGCAGAAACTCCCTTTGACAGCAGAAACTCCCTTATAACAGTAGAAACTCCCCTTTGACAGGAAGAACTCCCCTTTAACAGTAGAAACTCCCCTTTAACAGGAGAAACTCCCCTTTAACAGGAAGAACTCCCCTTTAACAGGAGAAACTCCCCTTTAACAGCAGAAACTCCCCTTTAAAAGCAGAAACTCCCCTTTAACAGGAAGAACTCCCCTTTAAAAGGGGGGAATTCCCCTTTAACAGGAAGAACTCCCCTTTAACAGGAGGAACTCCCCTTTAACAGTAGAAACTCCCCTTTAACAGCAGAAACTCCCTTTTAACAGGAGGAACTCCCCTTTAACAGGAGGAACTCCCCTTTAACAGTAGAAACTCCCCTTTAACAGCAGAAACTCCCTTTTAACAGGAGGAACTCCCCTTTAACAGCAGAAACTCCCCTTTAACAGGAAGAACTCCCCTTTAACAGCAGAAACTCCCCTTTAACAGGAGGAACTCCCCTTTAACAGTAGAAACTCCCCTTTAACAGCAGAAACTCCCTTTTAACAGGAGGAACTCCCTTTTAACAGGAGGAACTCCCCTTTAACAGCAGAAACTCCCCTTCAACAGTAGAAACTCCCCTTTAACAGCAGAAACTCCCCTTTAACAGCAGAAACTCCCCTTTAACAGGAGGAACTCCCCTTTAACAGTAGAAACTCCCCTTTAACAGCAGAAACTCCCTTTTAACAGGAGGAACTCCCCTTTAACAGCAGAAACTCCCCTTTAACAGGAGAAACTTCCCTTTAACAGTAGAAACTCCCCTTTAACAGGAGGAACTCCCCTTTAACAGCAGAAACTCCCCTTTAACAGTAGAAACTCCCCTTTAACAGGAGGAACTCCCCTTTAACAGCAGAAACTCCCCTTTAACAGCAGAAACTCCCCTTTAACAGGAGGAACTCCCCTTTAACAGTAGAAACTCCCCTTTAACAGCAGAAACTCCCTTTTAACAGGAGGAACTCCCTTTTAACAGGAGGAACTCCCCTTTAACAGCAGAAACTCCCCTTCAACAGTAGAAACTCCCCTTTAACAGCAGAAACTCCCCTTTAACAGCAGAAACTCCCCTTTAACAGGAGGAACTCCCCTTTAACAGTAGAAACTCCCCTTTAACAGCAGAAACTCCCTTTTAACAGGAGGAACTCCCCTTTAACAGCAGAAACTCCCCTTTAACAGGAGAAACTTCCCTTTAACAGTAGAAACTCCCCTTTAACAGGAGGAACTCCCCTTTAACAGCAGAAACTCCCCTTTAACAGGAGGAACTCCCCTTTAACAGTAGAAACTCCCCTTTAACAGCAGAAACTCCCTTTTAACAGGAGGAACTCCCCTTTAACAGCAGAAACTCCCCTTTAACAGGAGAAACTTCCCTTTAACAGTAGAAACTCCCCTTTAACAGGAGGAACTCCCCTTTAACAGCAGAAACTCCCCTTTAACAGTAGAAACTCCCCTTTAACAGCAAAAACTCCCCTCTAACAGGAGAAACTTCCCTTTAACAGCAGAAACTCCCCTTTAACAGTAGAAACTCCCCTCTAACAGGAGAAACTTCCCTTTAACAGGAGGAACTCCCTTTTAACAGGAGGAACTCCCCTTTAACAGTAGAAACTCCCCTTTAACAGCAGAAACTCCCCTTTAACAGCAAAAACTCCCCTCTAACAGGAGAAACTTCCCTTTAACAGCAGAAACTCCCCTTTAACAGCAGAAACTCCCCTCTAACAGGAGAAACTTCCCTTTAACAGGAGAAACTCCCCTTTAACTGGAAGAACTCCCCTTTAACAGGATAAATTCCCTTTAAGAGCAAAAACTCCCCTTTAACTGGAGAAACTCCCCTTTAAATGCAAAACCTCCCCTTTAACAGAGCTAATTCCCCTTTAACAGCAGAAACACCCCTTTAAATGCAAAATCTCCCCTTTAACAGGAGAAACTCCCCTTTAACTGGAAAACTCCCCTTTAACAGGAGAAACTCCCCTTTAACTGGAAGAACTCCCCTTTAACAGGAGGAACTCCCCTTTAACTGGAAGAACTCCCCTTTAACAGCAGAAACTCCCCTTTAAATGCAAAATCTCCCCTTTAACAGGAGGAACTCCCCTTTAACTGGAAGAACTCCCCTTTAACAGCAGAAACTCCCCTTTAAATGCAAAATCTCCCCTTTAACAGCAAAAACTCCCCTTTAACAGGACAAACTCCCCTTTAATTGGAAAAACTCCCCTTCAATTGGAAAAACTCCCCTTTAACAGGAGAAATTCCCCTTTAAAAGGAAAAACTCCCCTTTAACAGAACTAATTCCCCTTTAATAGCAAAAACTCCCTTTTAACTGGAAAACCTCCCCTGTAACAGCAAAAACTCCACTTTAACTGGAGAAACTCCCCTTTAACAGGACTTACTCCCCTTTAAATGCAAAAACTCCCCTTTAACAGAACTAATTCCCCTTTAACAGGAGGAACTCCCCTTTAACAGCAGAAACACAACTTTAAATGCAAAAACTCCCCTCTAACAGCAGAATCTCCCCTCTAACAGCAGAACCCTGGAACAGACCCAGGCTCAGAGGGGGGGGGTGCACACCAATCAACAGCCATAATAATAATAAGATCAACTGTAGAGCTGACAGCAGGACTGTGACTAATAATGATCAATAAGGTGACAGTGAAAAACATGACAATAGTTCATGTTGCTGATCGTCGGCCGCCAGAGGAGACGTCAAAGTCCCGCCCACGACGTCTGACTGACAGGTGATCTCAGGTAAAGAAAGGCCACAACAGTCGGCTCTCAGCAACAAACAGGAAGTCAGAATGAGCTGAAGAATTAAATCACAGAATCTAACCCAGCGTCCCTGAAACCACCTCTGACTGTCTGAGGTTCATGAACTCAGCACAGGATCCAGGACTACAGTAAATCCAGACTCCAGCGTGTAGCGGCTGAGTGAAGGAGGTCTGGACTCTGTGGAGGAGAGTCATGGTCTCAGAGACGCTGTAGAAGGACAGAACACCTGCTCTGTGGTCCAGGTACACCCCCACTCTGGAGGACCAAGGACCTGAGACGGGAGTGTAGACACTGTTGTGATAAAACTGATAACTGTTTGTGTCACAATACAGCATCCAAGATTTGTCATTGAATCCAAGTCTAGAGTCATTTGATCTCCCGTCTCTCCTGATGCTCTTGTATGTGACGGCTACATCAAACCACCTCCCTCTGATCTCCACCTCCCAGTAACAACGTCCAGTCAGACTCTCTCTGCTCAGGACCTGAGGCCTGTAAGTGAATCTGTCTGGATGATCAGAATAAGACTGTTCTTCTTCCACAAATGTTACTTTTCTGTTCTCCTCAGACAATAACAGAAGTCTAAAAGCTGTGTTTGGATCCAGTGTGATCTGTCGAGCATATCTTAAGAATCCAGCTCTGGTCGTGGGCTCTGGTTGAGGCAGTGAAACGTCCACCTGAGTCACAGTCAGTGAGATGTTTGTCCAGTGGTCCCTCAGAGCGTCCTGTAGTTTCTCTCTGAGCTCTGACACAGCAGCCGTCACGTCCTCAAAGTGTCTCAGAGGACGGATGTTGATGCTGGATGAGTGTGTGTCCTCTCTGAGAGCTGGCAGTGATCTGTAGCTGTGGACAAACTGGCTGTGATCCTCTGTGTGTGAGAGCTCCTCCAGCTCAGCGTCCCTCCTCTTCAGCTCCCTGATCTCCTGCTCCAGCTCCTCCTGAAGCTCTTTGACTCGACTCACTTCGGCTTCCTGCTGGGATCTGACCTGCCGCTTCAGCTCAGAGCTCCTTCTCTCCATCAGACGGATCAGCTCGGTGAACGTCTCCTCGCCGTGCTCCACTGCTTCATCGGCAGAGCTGCAGATGTCCTCCACCTCCTGCTGGAGCTCCTTCAGGTCTTTCTCTCTGTCCTGGATCCTCTGCTGGATGTTCAGGCGACTCCTCTCCAGCTCTGTCTGCCTCTCAGTCCTCTCTGCTGCAGCTGACACTGTGTCGTGGCCTTTATGTTGGTCCAAAGAGCAGAGATAACAGATACTCTGCTGATCGGTGCGGCAGAATATCTTCATCACCTCATCGTGACGAGAGCAGATGTTCTCCTGGAGCTTCCTGGACGGCTCCACCAGCTTGTGTTTCTTAAATGCAGCCACTTCATAGTGAGGCTGCAGGTGTTGCTCACAGTAAGACACCAGACAGACCAGACAGGACTTGAGGGCTTTCAGTTTCCTCCCAGTGCAGAAATCACAGGCCACATCTTCAGCTCCAGCGTAGCAGTGATCAGCAGGAGCAGCCTGGAGTCCCGTCTTCTTCAGCTCCTCCACTAAAGCTGCTAACATGGTGTTTTTCAGCAGGACAGGCCTCGGTGTGAACGTCTGCCTGCACTGAGGGCAGCTGTACATCCTCTTCTCATCCTCCTCTTTATTCCAGTGGGCTCTAATACAGCTCATGCAGTAGTTGTGATCGCAGGAAGTCGTCACCGGATTCTTCAGGACGTCCTGACAGATCGAACAGGAGAAGGTTTCACGGTCCAGCTGGACTCCTTTCTGCGCCATTTCTCCTCTCAGAGACTCAACGACTGTCTGAGTTTCACTTTCTCGTCACTGAAAACCGGTTTGATCTGAACTTGTTGGTCCCACCCATCTTCAGACTGAGAGCAGGAGGAAGAGGGAGGAGTTATCAAGCTCTGACTGACTCTGAACGAGGGAGGAAAGTTCAGACTGACAGCGCTGCTCCTCTTCCTCCAGTGAAAACCTGCTTCCCTTTGAAAACACTGCAGTCTTTAGTTTTAAAGGACTTCCTGCCTCCTCAGGCTCCATATTTCTCAAACTCTTCCTCATATTCTGCTCAGTTTCATGTTGCAGCAGCAATAACTGACAAACATGACAGTAAAACTCTGCCCTCTGCAGCAATAAGAGTTAAGTCAGTCAGTATCATATTCCAGTGGTGGAATAAGCACTCAGATCCTTTACTACAGTCAAAGTACTGTAATAATATCACATTTATTGATCCTAACCAGAGCGGAAACGTGGCTGCTGTTGTTTCCTCTGCATGTGACACACAGTGGGAAGATTCACATCCTCTAATGAAGCTTTTTATTGTGGAAGATAAGAGTCCCAGTTTAGGATCTCACGTGATGTTAAAGGTTGGTTTTACACACCAGACTCCATTCACAAAAACAGTCATTTTAACTCACAGAACACAGGAGCTGCTGGTCTGTGGTTAGTTTATATTTTTTTTGTTTTGTGACGTTTGTGTTTAGTTCTAGTTCAGTTCAAACCTACCACAATATTTGTGAACACAACTAAACTAACCGACTGAGGCAGCGACAGACCAGCAGCTCCTGTCTTCTGTGAAATAAAATTACTGTTTTTGTGAATGGAGTTTGGTGGCTTTGAAGAGAACACAGTTAACAATAAGGATCTTAGAGGTCTGGACAGGTTTAAAACTACCAGATTTATCCTTTGAGGTGATTTCAGCCGTTAATAGAGAATCTGATGTTGCTACGGCGTCTTCGAAGTGTTTCTATGATCTCATGTTGTTTCCAGAGGCTGATCATTTCCTGTAAAAACATTTACTGTTTTAATAAGTGACGAAGGGGGACAGTCACACTTCCTGGATCTGAGCTCAGCTGCAGGATCAGCTGCTGGATGGATCCTCCTCCCTGCTGCAGCACTCACACACACACACACACACACACACACACACACACACACACACACACAGTCACACACACACACACCGGAAAATAAGACCTGTTGCCTTCAAAATAAAAGCACAAACCGTCATGTTTTTACGTCCAGGAGATGAAGCCAAATGTCCTCCCTCATCACAGGTTGGTGAGATTAACCATCGTTTCCCCAAAATACAAAGAAAGAACAGAGAACATCCTGGAAAAATTGATAGTATAGATAAAAAGGTCCAGTTCAGGAGATGTTGACCTGCAATATGACAATCAGTACTAGTAGTACTACGAAGTACTATGAAGTACTATGAAGTACTCACAGGTACGGAAGTCATTGAAGAACAAACTAATGTAACATTAAAAGCATAAAAGCTGTGTGGTGTAACGAAGTACACACAGAGTACTTTTACTGCGCTGTGAGTACTTAATGTACTGCACGAGGCTGAGAGTACTGCAGTACTTTTACTGCACGAGGCTGAGTGTACTGCAGTACTTTTACTGCACGAGGCTGAGAGTACTGCAGTACTTTTACTGCAAGAGGCTGAGTGTACTGCAGTACTTTTACTCCATGAGGCTGAGAGTACTGCAGTACTTTTACTGCACGAGGCTGAATGTACTGCAGTACTTTTACTGCACGAGGCTGAGAGTACTGCAGTACTTTTACTGCAAGAGGCTGAGAGTACTGCAGTACTTTTACTGCAAGAGGCTGAGTGTACTGCAGTACTTTTACTCCATGAGGCTGAGAGTACTGCAGTACTTTTACTGCACGAGGCTGAATGTACTGCAGTACTTTTACTGCACGAGGCTGAACTGCACGAGGCTGAATGTACTGCAGTACTTTTACTACACGAGGCTGAATGTACTGCAGTACTTTTACTCCATGAGGCTGAGAGTACTGCAGTACTTTTACTGCACGAGGCTGAGAGTACTGCAGTACTTTTACTGCACGAGGCTGAATATACTGCAGTACTTTTACTACACGAGGCTGAATATACTGCAGTACTTTTACTCCATGAGGCTGAGAGTACTGCAGTACATTTACTGCACGAGGCTGAGAGTACTGCAGTACTTTAACTGCACGAGGCTGAGTGTACTGCAGTACTTTTACTGCACGAGGCTGAGAGTACTGCAGTACTTTTACTGCACGAGGCTGAGAGTACTGTAGTACTTTCACTACACGAGGCTGAATATACTGCAGTACTTTTACTCCATGAGGCTGAGAGTACTGCAGTACATTTACTGCACGAGGCTGAATATACTGCAGTACTTTTACTCCACGAGGCTGAGAGTACTGCAGTGCTTTTACTGCACGAGGCTGAATATACTGCAGTACTTTTACTACACGAGGCTGAATATACTGCAGTACTTTTACTGCACGAGGCTGAGAGTACTGCAGTACTTTTACTGCACGAGGCTGAGAGTACTGCAGTACTTTTACTCCATGAGGCTGAGAGTACTGCAGTACTTTTACTCCATGAGGCTGAATGTACTGCAGTACTTTAACTCCACGAGGCTGAGAGTACTGCAGTACTTTTACTGCACGAGGCTGAATATACTGCAGTACTTTTACTACACGAGGCTGAATATACTGCAGTACTTTTACTCCATGAGGCTGAGAGTACTGCAGTACTTTTACTGCACGAGGCTGAATATACTGCAGTACTTTTTCTACACGAGGCTGAATATACTGCAGTACTTTTACTCCATGAGGCTGAATGTACTGCAGTACTTTAACTCCACGAGGCTGAGAGTACTGCAGTACTTTTACTCCACGAGGCTGAGAGTACTGCAGTACTTTTACTCCATGAGGCTGAATGTACTGCAGTACTTTAACTGCACGAGGCTGAGAGTACTGCAGTACTTTTACTCCATGAGGCTGAGAGTACTGCAGTACTTTTACTCCATGAGGCTGAATGTACTGCAGTACTTTAACTGCACGAGGCTGAGAGTACTGCAGTACTTTTACTCCATGAGGCTGAGAGTACTGCAGTACTTTTACTGCACGAGGGTGAGAGTACTGCAGTACTTTAACTGCACGAGGCTGAGAGTACTGCCGAGCCAAGTCGAGCTTTTACTTTGAAAACAGGAAGTGCGGCGTGCAGTCGTCATCACGGTGACGTGCTTGACGGCAGCTCCAGGATCAGCTGACCGGAAGTGAGTCACCTCTTCCCGGACAGCATGGACCGCTGAGGAGACTCCAGCCTGCTTTATTCTGCTTCAGCCGCTCCAGCAGAACCCGTTTCTGCCGAGGACCCGGATCCGGATCTGGATCTGGGATCAGGTACGAATCCGATTTATTACCGAGAGGCGAAAATAAAAGCAGCCAAATGCCTGAAGCTTCATCAAAGTTTCCACGTTTACATCAGTCACGTGTTTCTTCTCTGTTGTTTATCATCTCGGTTTAACTTTCTCACATATTTTAAACTTAAAGGCGGAAGTGGAACAAGTACTGCGATCATCCAGTGAAGTAAAAGTACAAAGAACAACCTTTAAAAATACTCTGTGAGCAGTGAAAATGTACTTAAGATATGAAAAGTAAAAGTACTCACTGACAAATAATTGATTAACGGATCACCAACAAGTAAACATGGTGTGTTTGACCACAGTACTGCGTCATGTTATGTAAGAATATCAGGTTTTTTTAATGTGAAAAGAAACTGTGAAAGAAATGAAGTAGAAAGTAAAGTACAGAGCGGCGTTAGATATTTTGAGTAAATGTACTGTATCAAGGGGTAGTTATTATAATTAGACTGTTTTAGATTTTTATTCTTCATATGTTAACAGCAGAGGTGGAAGAAAGTCCTCTACTGCAGCATGTAATGATAATAATAATGATGATAAACCTTATTTATACTGCACCTTTCGCACATCAAATGCAGCTCAGAGTGGTTTCTAAAACCAGAGTGTTGCACTTTGACATAATAGAAGAAGAAGCTGGGAAATGAACCACAGACTATTACAACAACAAACAAAATACTATTTTAAATAAATATTTTCTTTATGCAGAAAAAAACATAAAATAAAAGAAATAAACTTACAACGATTAACCCGGTGAAAGCTTTTTAAATCACCTCTTTAAGTCATCAACACATTTTTTTTCTCACTGGCCTCTGGGCTTCTGTACTATTGATCACATTAGGTGCAAATTTGATTACTTCAGGATACATTGTTGGGTCCTATTATTATTACTATTATTATTACTATTATTATTACTATTATTATTACTATTATATTATTATTACTGTTATTATTATTATTATTACTATTATATTATTATTATTATTATTACTATTACTATTATTATTATTATTATTATTATCATTACTATTACTATTATTATTATTATTATCATTATCATTACTATTACTATTATTATTACTATTATTATTACTATTATTATTATTATTATCATTACTATTACTATTATTATTATTATTACTATTATTATTATTATTATTATTATTATTTCTACTTTTTCTGGATTGAGAGGTCCGGAGAGGTCAGAGGTCACAGAATCCTGAGTGAATCCATGGTGAGATTCTGACCTCCTCCTCCTCCTCCTCCTCCTCCTCCTCCTCCTCCTCTTCCTCTTCCTCCTCCTCCTCCTCCTCCTCCTCCTCCTCCTCCTCCTCCTCCTCTTCCTCTTCCTCCTCCTCCTCCTCCTCCTCCTCCTCTTCCTCTTCCTCCTCCTCCTCCTCCTCCTCCTCCTCTTCCTCCTCCTCCTCCTCTCCTGAAGCGACAGATTAAAGATGTTTGTCGGGGAGGGGGCGCTGTCCTCCTCCGTCCTCCTGTCTCCGGGGAGGGAGGCGGCGGCGGTGCTGCAGGTCCGGCCGGCCGACGTTCCCGCCCTGGAGATCAAGCTGGGGGCGCTGGTGGTCCTGCTGTCCGTCACCGTGCTGTTCGGGTTCGGCCCGCTCTGCGTCGTCCGGGGGGCGGGACGCTGCTCCCTGGGTCCAGGTGAGGAAAGTACGGAAGCCCCTTTGTGCCAATATGATGGAGGAAAGAAAAAAACAAACCTATTAGTCCTATTTTAATTAAAAACTCTCTCAAAATGATAAATTAGGATCTTTTCTCCGTCGCATTGGCAGTGATGGTCTTCCATATTATATGTATATATGTATATATATATATATATATATATATATATATGTATATATATATATATATATATATATATATATATATATATATATATATATATATATATATATATACATATATATATATATATATGTATATATATATATATATATATATATATATATATATATTATATATTATCTCTATTTAGTCAATTTAATTTTTAGTCCAGCTTTATTAATATTATTATTATTATTGTGTTTTCATTTTCTTTTTTAATTAATGAAATTAATCTCAAATGAATGAATTGGTCTGTGAAGCACTTTGAGCTGAATGAACCTTTATGAAATGTGATCCACACATGAAGTTTGACTGACTGATTGACTGATTGGCTGATTGATTTGCCGGCTGATTGATCTCACAGATGTGCGCCGCAGGCTGCTCAGTTTGATCAGCTGTTTCGCTGGAGGGGTTTTCTTGGCCACCTGCCTGCTGGACCTGCTGCCGGACTACCTGCAGGGCATCAACGAGGCCTTCGGCAGCGCCGGAATCACAGTAAGAGACTTTAGACGGCGCTCACGTGTCCAGCGGCCGTAAAGCGGCACAACGCTGAGCCGACAGAAAGAGTCACAGCGACTGCAGGAAAGGAAATAAAACCTGTGCTCCATAAAAACTCAAATCTTGCAAATGCTCGCAAACAGAAATCCACAAAGTCAGACTTAATGACAAACTGAAGATTCTTACATTAACTTTTACGTTCATCTTTAAACCTGCAGCCCAAAACCCTCCACAGAGCAGAATCAGTAAATAAGAGTAAAAACAAAAAGGGATATAAAATAATGTCGAAACTGATGACTAGAACTTTACAACTATAACTTCAGCCACCAGACTCCATTGACATAATCAGTAATTTTATCTTATCTCAGTGTGCTTGTTTTTTTTTTTGTTTTTTTACACGTCTGTTCTGATCTGAAGTGATGAAGGCAGCAGTAGAGCAGTAACTCCTGTGATCTTTGAGGGTAAAATTCCTATTTTTGTGAATGTAGACACCAAAACATGCACAAATATTTACCTACAAACAGCCGTGATGCCTCTCTCTTCTATCACACCAGACTTCATTGACAAAAACAGTAATTTTACCCCACAGAAAACAGGAGCTGCTGCTCTGTCGCTGCCTCCATCAGTTAGTTTGTTTGTGTTATTGTGTGACTTTTGTGCTTTAAAGGGTTAGTTTTGATCCAACACAAGCACATAATAATATCTACAAACTAACCAGTGGAGGTTGTGGTCGACCAACAACTCCTGGGTGCTACAATGTAAAATTAATATTTTTGTCAATGGAGTCTGGTGGCCTTGAGTTGGGAAAAAAAATCAATGGTGAATGAACTGTGGGTCTTCTGGAGTTTGCACTAGTTAGACTAATTAGACAGTTGTTGTATTTCTAAACTAAGATATAAAATTTTTGGGAAGATTAAACGTCCTGCTCTCTCCATTCATAAACACAGTAGTTTTATTATTTTTTTGTGTTATCATGTGTTGCACAAATGTTGTGTTGGATCCAAACTAAACCTTTAAAATATCAAAGTCACAATAACAAACAAACTAACTGATGGAAGCAGCAGAACAGCAGCTCCTGTGTTCTGTGAGGTAAAATTACTGATTTTTTGAATGGAGTCTGGTGTGTTTGAAGAGAGCGATGTCACTCATTTAGACGCTGTTTCTTTTGTTCTTTAAAGAAAATCTTCTTTCTAGGAACAGGTGATTTATTTTTCTACATTTTAGGCTCAACGTAGATAAAACTCTGTCTTTGTTGACTTCGTTTTTTGGTTTGTTCTCTCCTCGTTGCAGCTCCAGTTCCCGCTGCCTGAGTTCATCATGGCCATGGGCTTCTTCCTGGTCCTGGTCCTGGAGCAGGTCGTCCTGGCCTTCAAGGACCAGTCGTCCTCTCACCTGGAGGAGCGTCGGGCCCTGCTGGCGGACTCCGGCGTCCAGGCGAACGACAGGAACGGCCGTCTTCACTCCCACCGCCGCCACGGGTCCGACGAGTCCGACGGGGTCCACTTCCACGTGGACTTCGGCTCCCAGTCGGCCCTGCGCGCCTTCATCCTGGTCTTCTCGCTGTCGCTGCACTCGGTGTTTGAGGGCTTGGCGGTCGGGCTGCTGGAGGAGGGGAAGGAGGTGCTGGAGATCTGCCTGGCGCTGATGATCCACAAGAGCGTCATTTCCTTCAGCCTGGCCTTCAAGCTGTCCCAGGGCCGGCTGCGGCGCTCGGCGGTGGCCGGCTGCCTGCTGCTGTTCGCCGTCATGTCCCCGCTGGGCATCGCCATCGGCATCGCCCTCACCGAGACCAAGGCGTCGCCGCAGCACCGGCTGGCCCGCTGCACGCTGGAGGGGCTGGCGGCGGGAACCTTCATCTACATCACCTTCATGGAGATCCTGCCGCACGAGCTCTCCTCCGCCAGGAACCGCATCCCCAAGGTGGCCATGCTGCTGGTGGGCTTCGCCGTGGTCACCGCCGTGCTCTTCATCAAGCTGTAACCATGGAAACGAAGGCACCCGGCGACAAAGTCTGTCCTAAAACAAAGAATCCAGCCAGAGCGTCGACAAACCACCACAGACCTCAAAACTGGTGATGTTAAACATATTGATTCCACTAAAAAAATGACGTAATTTAAAGGGATAGTGCACCAAAAATCTGTGATTTGGTTATGTTTGTTCCTTCCTCAAACGCACCAGACTCCATTCACAAAAACAGTGATTTTACCTCACAGAACACAGGAGCTGCTGGTCACGGAACACGGCTGGTTTAGTTTGGTGTAACCACAAACATGTGGCCCTCTTTAACAAACCAGCCTCCATGGATAAAAAAAGTAATTTTATCTTGCAGAACACGGGGATCCACTGTGCTACCACTGCCTTGATTAATGAATTAACAGGTTAGTTAGGATCCGAACTAACCCTTTAAAACACCAAAGTCACACAGCAACATAATCAAACTAACTTATCGAGGCAGCAGCAGAGCAGCAACTCCTGTGTTCTGTGAAGTAAAATCACTGTTTTTATCAATGGAGTCTGGTGGCTTTGAAGCAAACAAAGGAACAGAGAGCCGTTCATCATGTTATAATAAGCATCCAAATGTTGAAGAGAGATTGTGATGAAATTAAGTGATTTTGGGCTTAAATCATTTTTTTTCTTGTGAATTTTACAACTTAAATCGTTAAGTCCCCCCCACCATATAAATATATATATATAATTTTTTTTTTTTACCCACAATGACTCTTAACACGCCGTCGTACAAACATGTCACGTGATCACAGAGGTCATATTTCCACAATCACCAAAAGCAAAAACCCCAAATTCTCATCTTGCTGCCGTGAAAAGTGTCCCGACGGACGTGACGGCGTCTGATTTATCTCCTCGACCTTCGACCAAGAGGCCGAAACAGAAAAGACTCTGTGCTCTGTTCACTTCGGCTGAAAAGAAATCTTTTTATTTGGCCGAGGCTCTGCAGAGAAAGAGACGCTGCGCCGCACAAACACAATGAGCCGCTTGTTGTTGTCCAGTCGGAGGGAATTTACTACACAGCCGGACACTGAAATGTCAGAGCCTTGTGTCTCCTATTTAGGCTCAGCTTTGATTTATTTTGGACCCAACTCGCTTTAACTGGATTTCACAAGCAGGAAAAGTGCTGAAAATGTGTTTTATGCGACGTGTTTTAGACAAATCAGAACTCAGAAATGTATTTTTGTGATTATAACGACAAACTGCTTGATCCAAAGTCACTTTGAGCGTGAAAAATGTTGTATTTTGTATTGTGATGATTCGTGAAAATGACTGAATTAAACTTTTAGATCAAACAGCGACGAGATTCTTAATTTGTTGGTTTAAAATGAAAACTTTTGACATGTTATTCCCAAATTTTTTGATTTTATTCTTATCTTTTTACGTCTGATTTCAGCAGCACCTGAACGCACCGTGATCGCCGCAACTCAAGGTCCACTTACTGACCTGTTTCTGAGCTTTTAGCCTTCGTCCCTGGTCTTCATTGACAGTTGGAGTCTGCTCAGTTTGCTCTTTAATGCTTGAGTTTGATAATATCTGGAAGCTACCGGAAACCAGAAGCAGCACCGTAACCACCACTGAGGAAACAGAGGTTTATGTTCAATTAAATAAAATGATTAAAGATCATTTTTTTAAAGGGGAGGTTTTTGCCTTTGACAGAATAAATAAAATCAGTAAATTGATAAAAGTGAAAGGTAATATTTCTCCATCACAATCATACACCCTGGTCTTCATGTAGGGAGATACAATTTACAGAAATAATGTAAAATAATATAACTGAAGATTTTATTGTATAAAAGAAAATGGTTCTTGTGTCTATTTAAAAATTCTTATGGTGGTGTTGTGTGCTATATTTATATGAATGGTTTGGCATAAGTTATTTTGAACTGTAAACTTTAAAAGATCCTTTTAGTTCAACCAGAAACAGCTGTTATATCGCTCTCTTCAACGCCACCAGACTCCATTCACAAAAAGAGCAATTTTACCTCACAGAACACGAGTCGCTGGTCTACGGCTGTCTCGATCAGTTCGTTTGTTTGGGTTTTTGTGTGACTTTGGCGTGTTAAAGGGTTAATTCAGACCCAGCTCAGTATTTGTGTTACAAACAATCACATAAACAAACTAACCAATCAAGGAAGCAGTGATCCAGATACTCCTGTGTTCTGTGGGGTAAAATTACTGTTTTTATCAATGGAGTCTGGTGTGTTTGAAGAGAGCAATAGAACAGCCTTTTTGTTTACAGGGTGAGTAATAAACAAGCATCAATAGGTGTATTGATAAAGTATAAATAACTGAAAATAGTATAAATAATAAAAAGTGAATATAATTAGCCTGAAGGTTGTTTTAGGGTGTGTGTTTTTTTGCCTGCTGTGTTTGGTTGCGGGTCACGAGGAGCTCCCCCCAGCTCTGACCTGTGACCTCTGAGCGTGGCAGGTGTGCCGCAGGTGAGACCCCCCCCCCTCATTTTAATCAGGCGCTCTAATTAACTCTCTGTGTGCAGTAACCAAACTCCGCCGGCAGGGGGCGCTGCCGCTCTGCCCCCTTTCACACAGAGCTGGCCTGTGACGGACGAGAGGTCTCACTCCGAGGGCCCAAACCATCGACAGGATGATCACGTTCACGGACTCACGCACACAACAGGCGCTGTTACCATGGAGACCAAACAGTTTGAATTCACCATAAAGAAAATAAGAATTCAATTAAATTGATTAAAACTGACTATTGACTAATTATTGACTTTTTATTTTCACAATTGTTTTGCCCATTTTCTTTTATCACACGTTGACATTATTATTAATATTATTATTGTTGTTGTTGTTGTATTGTCTCTTTCTAATTTATTTACTTTATTGTTGTTGTTTTTTAAGTTTTGTTTTACGTCGTATGTTTTAAATATATATATATATTATGATAATTTTACATTTGTTGCCTGTGAGTCACTTTTAAATTTGTTTTATGTCATTTTTTTTTTTTTTTACGTTCATTTTTATGCCTCCTTATTATCATTATTATTATTGGTGATTACATTTTCATTTGTTTTAATTTTTGTATTTATTCTATTATTATATTTAAATTTTTTTTTGTTATATATGTGGATTTTTCATTATCTTTTTACTATCAGTTTTTCTTTTCCTTTTTTTATTTTTACTAAATATTTTCAGTGTGATTAAGAGTGTATATTATTATTATCCTTTTTTTAATTTTATTATTTTACTGAATATTTTCAGAGTGTGATTAAGGCTTCTTCCATCGTTTATAAAAGTCTTTATTTGTATTCATATCAAATTGTACTGACAAATAAATCAAATCAACATAACGTGTCGCTGTTTAAAGCTGTTTAAATTATCATATCTGTATAATAATAATAATTCATTGCTAAAACAGCGTCGCAGACTGGCGGACATTTTCGGTCTCCAGAAGTGTGTCCAGAGTGAGAGCTCTTCGCGCCGCCGCCCCTCTCTGGCGGAGATCATTCCACTACGTCAGGTCGTCCCGTCCGCTCGGTGAAGATGTCTGCGACGGGAACAGGCGGCTGTGGACCCGGACCCGGACCCACCTCGGGTAACGGGTCCGGGGCTTCCAACCCCCGAAAGTTCAGCGAGAAGATAGCGCTGCACACCCAGCGGCAGGCCGAGGAGACAGCCGCCTTCCAGGAGGTCATGATGGACATCACCTCGACCAGGGTGAGTCTGAGACGGAGGCAGGAGGAGGAGAGCTCCCCGGAGGAAGAGAGGCCTTGCTGGGCTTGTCAGGCTCCGGGGCAGCGTTATCCGCCGCCTCTGCATGGCGCTCTGCCCTGAATTGGAGCGCTCATGGCGAATAACAGCGTAACACGACACGGGCTCTAGTTTTGGTTTGGTTTGTGGTGTTAACAGAAAACGTTGTCGCCTCTTGTTGTCCATTTCCGATACGTCGTTAGCGCAGTTAGCAGCATTAGCTACGGGGGCTAACTTGGCTTGTTTACTATGTTACGTGAACGTCGCTGTCACCCTTCTCGCCCCGATAGGTTCGGCTCTCCGCGGAGAGAACTTCCCGCTGAACTCCGTTCAAAAATCTGCCAGTTTAGCGCGGCATTGCATTCTGCCACAAATATTTAAGAAGAACAACAGAAATTAAGATGTTTTACAAATCATGTGGTTCTTCTGGTGAATTCGGCTTCCACATGAGTCACAATTCAACAGCAATGAGTTTCATGGCAATCATAGCTAGCTAACTTTATAAACGCCTCTAGCTGATAACGTTGCACATAAAAAGACATCTGGTTTCCAATCATTAGTTTTTGTAATGTGAAGTGGAACTTGGCCGATTTGTATAACGGAACAAAACAATGCGTTTTAATGGGTTTTAAAGTCGTAATTTATGTGGCAAACATCCTTAACAAGCATGTTTAATTTTAATCGTAATTTTTTAAAATGGGATTCGGCGCGGTGGTCTTAACATGTAATGTAGGGCATGGCTGTGGGGGCTTTTGCTCATCTAACTTATGTTTCTCAGTTAATTCCAGCCTGTTAACATGCACCAGGCGGCGGGTCTGCAGTGGACACGATAAGCTCTCTGATACACTCAAATGCTTAGTATTTTTTAGCCAAGGCAGCTAAAGCAGGATGTGCTGCTGGACTTCTGACTGGATAACTAGACGTATTAAAGCATATTTAATGTGTTTTTTTTTTTTGTGGTTAAAGCTCCAGGTTAGTTGTTTTAGCATTGCTGGCTGATTTAAACAAAACGTATCAAGTAAAAACAAACATTGTCTTGTGTGAGACTTTGACTTTGTTGTTTTTCTGTATATTGACATGAATGGGTGGTTTGGCATATGTTACTGTGAACTGTAAACGTTAATAGACATAAGTTAATATTCTGACACTTTAAAAAGTGATGAAACACTAAATTCCAGCTTAAACTGAAACTAAACATCATTTAAGCCTCAGATCTCTCCCATACAGCTGTTGTTTCCTCTGGATTCAGGCAGTACTGGAGCATAGTTGGGTTAGGGGATAGGGGTCTGCTGGTGGGCCCTACTTTACATGTTTAGGTGTCTGAGTGACTGGTATCCTTTGGGACAACTGCACCTGATCACAGTAGGTCCACTAAAAGAGCTTGTTTGATCCACTGACAGGCTCAGAGTGTTATTCTAAGTGTGTGACAGCATCATGGAAAGGATCCCTACAGAGAGAGACCTGGAAGATCCTTTTGGTTTAACCACAAACAGCCGTTACATCGCTCTCTGCACACACACCAGACTACATTCACTAAAACAGAGATATTAGCTCGCGGAACACTTGAGTTGCTCGTCACGATTGGTTAGTTAGTTTGTGTTATTGTGTGATTTTGGGGTTTTTAAGATGTTAGTTTTGACCCAACAGGATATTTGTGTAACCACCAACAACACAAACAAACAAACTGATCAAGGCAGCAGTAGATCGGGAACTCCTGTCAACTGAGAGGTAAAACTACTGTTTTTTTCAATGGAGACTGGTGTAAGGAGAGCTATGTAACAGCTGATTCTGCTTTGAAATTCTTTAGTATTTCAGTTTTGTGCATATTTATATTATCTCTACGTATACCTAATATGCAGATCCGAAGCATAGACGCAATACCTTTTTCTGACTCTGGCTTTTCCTCACTTTGATTGATGCCTTTTGGTCTGTTGGCAGTTTGAAGTTTGCCAGAAAGGCACTAAGGACCAGATGTGAGATATCTGATCAAAGAATAAGTAAACAAGGCTGAAAATCGGAGCATTTATTGTGCCAAAGTCGAGCACTCGACTGTGTTTCAGCCCTCGGTGCTGCAGACAGTCAGGACTCCAGAGAGCTGAGGTCTCAGCCCACAGCCCTGCTGATGAAAGGCTGAGATCTGAGCGTACAGGAAGCGATCGGGGTTGTCTGTTTTAGTCATTTATCGTGCAGAGGTGCCTCTGACACATTTGGACCAAGTGAGTCTCAGTTTCAGGTGACAGAGAGACACAATGACAAAGGTGTTAATTTAGCGTTATGGTTTCTGTGGCAGGAGTGTCGACTTCCTAAAAGAGCCGAGCTGAATCTGTGCCAGTGTGAATGGATCAGTGTGTTAAGGATAACCCTGCGTCCTACTCTGGGCTCTATTTTTACATTATTTGGTGTTTAAATTACTGGCAGGTACATAAAATAGACAGAGAGAGACCTGGAAGATCCTTTTGGTTTAACCACAAACAGCCGTTCTATCGCTCTCTGCACACACACCAGACTACATTCACTAAAACAGGGATTTAACCTTGTGGAACACAAGTGTTGCTGGTCTGCTGCTGCTTAGTTTGTTTGTGCTGTTGTGTGATTTTGATGTTTTAAGACCCAACACAATATTTGTGTAACACGCAATAACTCCAATAAACTAACTGATGGAAGCAGCAGTAAACCAGCAACCCCTGTGTACTCGGAAGTAAAATTATTGTTTTTGTCAATGGAGTCTGGTGTGTTTGAAGACAGCGATATAATGGCTGTTTGTGGTTAAATAAAAATATGTACAAGCAGGGCCTGGGTTTCAAAATACTCATGTTTTCCTTTAATACAGTTTTAGTTTATTATTGACCAACAGCTCTGCTATAAATGTCCAGTTTCTGTTGAGAGCGCACAGTGTTATACTGAGAGGTGTTCGTTCATATTTCCGTCATGAGAATAAATAGTAGAAACTCGTGCTGCTAGTGATTAATAGTTTAATAGTTTTAGCAATTTTTCAGACAAAAATAGCATTCTCTGGTTTCAGCTTCTCACAAGTGAGGATTTCATACGTTGGTCGAGTAAAACAAGCAATTTAGCAAGTTTTTCTGTGGGATTATGTGTATTTATAGCAGGAATCTTTTTTATTATTATTATTTTATTGTTAGAAATGTTAATAAGGCTGCGTTAATAACACAACGCAGTTAAACAGCAGCGCAGTCTTTACCGTAAAGGTGAATAAACACTTAATTAATACATTTCCGTCAGTGATGAACATCTAAGCTGACTGAGCTGTTTCCCCAGACTTTTATCGCTTGTAATAAATCAGGTCTTGTTGTTTTTCCTCACAGTGCGATCAATCAGTCAATCGCTGTCACCTGCTGAGTGTCTCCTTATCAATTTAGGTTCAGCTCACTCCTCAAACTCGCGGCTTCTCCAGCGTGAATTAGCACCACTGCTAGTTTTCACTGTTCTTTTGCAGATTAATAGACCAAATAATTGATCAGTGATTCGTAAAAATAATGGATCAGTTAATTGACAATGAAAGTTATTGTTAGTCAGATTCCATGTGTGAAAGGGGGCGTCTGACACACACACGCACACCCTCCTCCTCCTCCTCCTCGGTCATTTACTGACAATACCACCCTTTTTGGGTTGGTCTCTTCTGGGAATTCCTCTTGCCCCTGTCCTTTATATGCACACACACACACACACACACACACACACACACACACACACACACACGCACACACACACACACACACACTCTGCAGTAGAGTGTGTGTGTGTGGTCCAATCAGCTAATAGCATCAGGGTGTGTGTGTGTGTGTGTGTGTGTGTGTGTGTGTGTGTGTGTGTGTGTGTGTGTGTGTGTGTTGGTAGCAGCAGTAGCTCTGTGTCAAAGCTGTTCAGTATTGATATGCTCTTTCTCTCAGACTGTTTTTAATTATCTGCTGGGAAGGACAGAAATCTACGGAAGAGAGATTTAGTGCCAGAAAAAAATGAGGAGGAAGATATTTTTTCTTTAAATTTTGCTTTTGAGAATGGAGTTAAAATATCAGGAGTGAAATCAAATGTTCATTGACACCCAAAACTGCCGTTATATCGCTCTCTTCAAAGCCACCAGACTCCATTGACAAAAACAGTAATTTTAACTTGCGGAACACTGGAGTTGCTTTTCTGCTACTGCTTAGTTAGTTTGTGTTTTTATGTGACTTTGGTGTGTTAAAGGGTTAGTTCAGATCCGTCACAACATTTGTGTAACACACAGTTAATATACAAACTGACTGACGGATGGCAGCACTTAACTAGTAACTCATTTGCTCTGTGAGGTAAAATTAATGTTTTTGTCAATGGAGTCTGGTGGCTTTGAAAAGAGCGATTTAATAGCTGTTTGTGGTTAAACAAAAATGATCTTACAGGTCAGCAGAGCAGCAACTCCTGTGTTCTGAGAGATAAAATCCCTGTTTTAGTGAATGTAGTCTGGTGTGTGTGCTGTTTGTGGTTAAACCAAAAGGATCTTCCAGGTCTCTCTCTGTAGGGATCCTTTCCATGATGCTGTCACACACTTAGAATAACACTCTGAGCCTGTCAGTGGATCAAACAAGCACTTTTAGTAATGATCGAGTGCATTTGCGCCAGAGAATTATGCTGCAGCCAGTTTCGCAGCTGCCAGATGAGGCAATCTACTGGACCAGTTCCAAAACTCTTTTTTATCTATATGTGTAAATAGGGCCCTGTAAGATCCTTTTTGTCTAACCACTAACAGCTATTAAATCGCTCTTTTCAAAGTCACCAGACTCCATTGACAAAAACAGTAATTTTACCTTGCAGAACACTGGAGCTGCCGTTCCACTGAAGCTTACCATGTTTGTGTTATTTTGTGACTTTGGTGTTTTAAAGGGTTAGTTCAGATCCTTCACAACACTTGTGTAACACACAGTTAATATACAAACTGACTGACGGATGGCAGCACTTAACTAGTAACTCATTTGCTCTGTGAGGTAAAATTAATGTTTTTGTCAATGGAGTCTGGTGGCTTTGAAAAGAGCGATTTAATAGCTGTTTGTGGTTAAACAAAAATGATCTTACAGGTCTAGTAGACCACACTATAACAGTTTGAGCCTGTCAGTGTCGGCTGAGGCGACTACTGGACCAATTCCAACACTTTTTCTACCAGAGTTACCCTTTAATCAGATTACTACAGATATATTGTTTTGGCCAGTATGGTGATGGACAGGCAAGAAGATAAAAGAGCAGTAATAAATGGCTTATTAGCAAAATTCATATGTATGTTTGACTTTAATCTTCCCAGCTCAGGGTTCGTAATATTTTTGTCTTATGTTTTTATTTGAGTTTACAGCCATTACAAGAAATAATTTAAATTTCAGTGATGTTTTCCTGCTACTCACTGTGGTTACAGAGCTACTGTCGGCTCACATAACACCCACGTATTCTGGACGTCTGGAAGAGAAGCTTTAAAGCTGAGATGGAAACAGTGTCAGGCAGCCTGACACTAATATTTTGACTATGTTCATCCACTGTGGTAATTCAATCAACTGAGCCATGATTGTTTATATGCTAATATTCAGTGTATTTTTATCACGAGATCTTGGGCAGTAATATCAAATCCTTGAAAATATGGCTTTAGTAATCATTGCAACCATTTATTACTAATTTTGTTTTTTTTTTGAGGGGGTTTCCAGATGAGCTGAGATAGAGTCCCATAAACAGAATCTAATTAAATCTATTTAAAGACGTTTTTCTCCTGGCAGGATGGTGATAATTGCAGCTACAGGGCAGAATACTGAGTGCTGGAGCTGCAGGGAAGAACAGGGACTTCCAGAGCTTTCACTGGTTTGGCTAACTGGGATTTCATGTGCTGCTCAGTTAAGGCTGCTGGCTTTGAATTCCTCAGTCGTCACCAATATGTAGGAAAAGTTGACCGTTTGAGTGGGAGCTGGCCAGTATGACGCTGTTACCCAGACTACATAAAGGTTAAAGCTCTTCGTATCTTCATCCCACCGAAAAAACATGATTACATGATGAAAAAAAGGTGCATTAGAAGGGGCCACAACCCTGAAATAAAAGATTGGTGAGTAATCAAGCTGTGTTTAGAAGAATCTTGGTCTTATCCTTATCTCAAAAGAGGACTCTGGTATTTTTAAACCTGGACACTATTTGTACATATGTTGGTGTCTAACTGACTGGGAGGTACAAAGTGTTGGAATTGGTCCAGGTTATCAACAGCTTTATGGAAAGGATCCCTACAGAGAGAGACCTGGAAGATCCTTTTGGTTTAACCACAAACAGCCGTTATATCGCTCTCTGCACACACACCAGACTCCATTCACAAAAATGGTAATTTTACCTTGCAGAAAAAATGGAGTTGCTGGTCTGCTGCTGCCATGATCGGTTAGTTTGTTTGTCTAATTGTGTGTTAAAAAAAAATAGTGTTGGATCCACAGTGATCATTCAAAACACCTAAGTTACCCAATACCACAAACAAACTAACTGATCAAGACAGCGGTAGACCAGCAGATCCTGTATAAAATCCCTGTTTTAGTGAATGTAGTCTGGTGTGTGTGCTGTTTGTGGTTAAACCAAAAGGATCTTCCAGGTCTCTCTCTGTAGGGATCCTTTCCATGATGCTGTCACACTTAGAATAACACTCTGAGCCTGTCAGTGGATCAAACAAGCTCTTTTAGTGGACCTACTTTCCTCAGTTATCAGGTTATTTACTCTAGTTCTAAACTAGACTTTGTATCAAGAGATTTTTTGTGTCTGGTCTGGTCCGGTGGATTGAAACGCTGCTGCTGCTGCCTCCGTAGTCACTGTGGCTGAATAATCAGTCGTTTGGTGTTTGTCACTTTGTAAGTGTCGTGTTGCTGTATTACAGGCGTCGTCCTGCTTGAAAACAGTGGTTAATGTCTGCGTTTGGAGCAAACTGTCTGAGTCATAAGAAGTTTTGTTTTGTGTTTTTTAGGTGAGATATTCTTAGAAAGAGATCAGTGTTTCTCCTTAATCTCTGTGGCTCTTTTAGATTGTCTTTCCTCTCAGTTTTGAACCACAAACAGCCCTGAGCGGACGGTTTTTGTTGTTTCTGAGCCGTTCGTGGATCCAGTCCAGTTATGATATGATTCCCGGAGTTTGTCTGAAACTTCCTGGAGCAAAAAATGAGGCCTTGAAAATGTAACATCACTCAAACAAAGACAGATCGCTGTTAACCGCCTTTTAATTAGATTATAAAAACAGCGAAAACCGAAAATCCTCCATATGTTTAATGCTGAACTTTCCGCTCAGCTCAGATATTAATACAGTAAGTTTATTTATGCCGCAATTATGAGAGCAGAGTTTACAAAGTGCTTTAACAGACAAAGCAAAAGCAGGATACTCAGAAAATAATAAATAAATGCAAGACAGAAAAACACAGTTTAGATTATTATTTGAACGACTGGTTTTGGTTTAATTTGTCTCACATCAAAGGCCTGAGTCCCGTTTACTTGCATTCGCGGCAGCTTTTACAGCCAGAACTCTCTTCTTTTTACCGGAAGTGAATGATTAAAACCTAACGGGGCTCCGACTGAACCTCGTCACTCATCCACCTGGTGACTCTGGGCATGATTCTCGTCCCTGGACAATAATTAGCTCACTGACGGCAGCGGCATCAACCTCAGGGCCGCTGCTAACTGTTGTTTTAATTCCCAGTTAATCCATAGATCATTTTCCCCATTTATCGATTAGTTCTTTGGCCAATAAAACAGGTGATAAATGTCCGTCAGTGTTTCTGGAAGCCCTGGATAAAGGTTTTTCCCAGACTATGTAACTCAAAGGTGGGCCGCATTTGTACTTTTGGCTGCCGGCTGGCGTTCATGGAAGTGTCCGGATTAACATAGTGATGAGTAACGGTGGGAAAAGGCTGGCTGGCGTATCGCTCAGTGACCAAGCGTCGTCTACACAGATGTTAATAAAAGGGAGAAATTAGATCAATAGTAGACGACGGATGTCCAAAGGGTTAATTGACTAATCGTTGCTGCTCTAACGAACACTGACATCGAAACAGCTTCGTCTTGACGCCGCTGATGTGAGTTTATGAAGCTCCTAAAGATCCGGTAATGCGACACATTAAACACACAGGATTTTCCAGAAGTGTTTTGCAAAGATCCAAGGACATGAACAGATAGAGAGAAAGGACAGGAGAGACTGGAGATTAAATTAGTTCATCTTTCCAAGAAAGTGGGACAGTGCGTGTGTGTGTGTGTTCATGCTGAAAATATATACTTCCGGTTTTGGAAATCTTTTTCTCTTATGGTTTTTCTCCCCCCACTAAATTTGTCATTTTTTGAATGGAGTCTGGTTCAGAGACAGTATTGGTTCATTATATCAGACAGAGGTCAGGTCTGTCTTGTTAGTTTAAGGACTTTTCTCACCTGTAGTGCAACTTTCAGGTGTGAACATGATACAAACACCACTGTAAAAGAACATTATAATAAATTACACTCCTGTATTTGAAAGAAATACTAAAATCCGTGCACAGTTTTCTTCAAATTTGAATAAAAAAACACACAAAACACTTTGACGGGTTAGCTTTCAGCTGCAAAAAGAAGGATTGCTTTTATTTTAGACGTGTGGTTAGATTTTACTATATTTTACCAGTAAAAAAAAATAAGCCCCAGATTCAGAAAACTACTTCTGGATAACCACAGCAGACTTTTTATACAACTCTTGAATGCATTTTGAGGCTGACGGTCTCTTCAGGTTTGGTTGTAACCTCAGTGCTGCGCTCAGATAGTTTACTTGACACTTGCCTGTACAATTTTTGAGAATTTGGCAAGAGTTTTGTTGTATTTCCTTGTTGAAATGTCGTCTGTGGCCTCTGCCCTTTGGTCTACTCACTGCTGGCTACTTTTCTTTTCATATAGGAAGCTATTGTTCGTTATATAATCCGTGTACGATGTGGTGTCCTCGTTAACTGACACTGCTGACCCAACTGTTAGTCGGCCTGATGGTAGAGACTCCTTCAAATGGCGAAAAAGCAAATGTTTGCCAAAGAATCATTGACATGCAGCTGTCTGTCTGCCAGAGGTGACCGAGTGCATGCTGGGAGTTTTTCTTCAAGGACGAAGCAGGTCCGACAGTCCCCATGTGAGCCCTTTCTCATGCTGGCTGTCTTCTGTTTGTCCTGTTTAAAGAATAACTCCAGTGTTTTTAAAACCGGTCATCACTAAAAATGCCTCTGAGACAGACCTGTAAGATCGTTTTCATTACACACCAGACTCCATTCACAAAAATGGTAATTTTACCTTGCAGAGTAGTGGGAGTTGCTGGCCTGCCTCTACCTACATTGGTTAGTTTGTTTATGTTGTTACGTGCTCCACAAATATTGTATTGTATTAAAACTAATCTTTTAAAACACCAAAGTCACACAATAAACTAACTGATCGAGGCAGCAGTAGACCAGCAACTCCTGTGTTCTGTGAGGTAAAAAATACTGTTTTTGTCAATGGAGTCTGGTGGCAATAATACGGCTGTTTGTGGTTAAACTAAAAGCCCCTTGGTGATTTTGTGATGGTGACTTAAGAGTCCCAACAGCTTTAGTGTCATTTTTTCTTTCCACGCTCTCTGAATTCCCCTTTCAAGTCCATCTATGTCCTCCAGCAGTGCCCTGCCCTGAAACCTCATGCAGAGATATTATTCTATCTTGTGTAAAATTTGTTTTAATGTCATGTTGTCAGTAGAATCTTAATCTGCTGAATTTCTAGGTCACAGCAGCAACATAACGTGTTTTTGTTCCAGAGGTTTATCACTGAGGGGTTTTTATGCCCTTAAAGGCTATATTTGGATTTTTTTAAACCTGGGCCCTGTTTTTTTTTTTTTTTTTTTCACATATTCTGGTGTCTAAATAGCTAATAGGTGTGTGGTCTAAGTGTGTGACAGCATCATGGAAAGGATCCCTACAGAGAGAGACCTGGAAGATCCTTTTGGTTTAACCACAAACAGCACACACACCAGACTACATTCACATTACATGTTTGGTGGCTGCTGGCTGAAGTGATCTATTTTCTAATACATCTGATTTATTGTGCTCTTGGGCCTTAAAGTATTAATGCCTTTGTTTCTTGTCATCTTCGTCCCATCAGCTCCAGGCCCAGAAGCTCCGTCTTGCCCGGAGTCAGGGTTCCTACTACGGCGGCTCGCTACCCAACGTCAACCAGATCGGGAGGACCCCTCAGGACTTCCAGGTGACTGACAACCACCATGCTCTCACTTCTGATGTCATTTCCTTCATCTCCCATTTTGTCTCTTTTAGTTTGCATTGCTTTTTAAAGGTAATTCTTTGTCCTCTTTTAACTTGGGACCTATATTTTCACATTTCCAGTGATTAAAGGACTGGTAGGTACGAAAAGTGTTGGAACTGGGTCGGTAGATCACCTCAGATGTCCAGTAAAAGTGCTTGTTTGATCCACTGACAGGCTCAGATTGTTATTCTAAGTGTGTGACAGCATTATGGAAAGGATCCCTACAGAGAGAGACCTGGAAGATCCTTTTGGTTTAACCACAAACAGCTGTCGTATCGCTTCATCTAAAGCCATACCAGACTCCATTGAGAAAAATGGTAATTTTACATCACAGAAAAAGGGGAGTTGCTGGTCTACTGCTGCCTTGATTGATTAGTTTGTGCTATTGTCTGTTACATATACATTATGTTGGATTTGAACTAACCCTTTAAAACACAGACAAAAGCCACACAATAACACAAACAAACTAACCGATAGGGGCATCAGTAGACCAGCAACCCCTGTGTAAAATCACTGTTTTTGTCAAGGGAGTCTGGCTCTTCAAAGCCACCAGACTCTATTGACAAAAATGTTAATTTTACCTCACAGAACACAGGGGCTCCCGCTCTATCGCTGCCTCTATCGGTTAGTTTATTTTACTGTGTGACTTTGTTGTTTTAAAGGGTCAGTTCAAACCCAAACAATATTTGTGATCTACTGGACCAATTCCAAAACTGTTATTAATGCATCTACTACTGTTAGTGGTCCGATACTATTACTGTTTGTGCTACTATGTCTGCAAGCACTTCCGTTCTACCACAGCTACTCATACAGATACTTCCTCCGCTACAAGAAGAAGAACAGCACAGGTGATTAAACGTATAAAGACTGAAAGTCTGAGGGCCGAGGCAGTGGTTGTGAGTTGTGTTTTAAGCATCTGCTGCTGCGTCGCCACAATCTGCTGCCTTCATCTCTCCACTTCTGAGTCATCAGTTTCCCGTCAGCTCCGCAGAGCCAAACTCATTCTGTAATGGAAGTTTTTCATCAATATCATCGACTCCCCCTTTACTCCCCTCCGCCGATATCGCGGCTGAATGTCAGCCTTATTTGTCTCTGCCTCTGAGGTCAGATGAAGATGAGATTATTCGGCTGGTCTTTCTGGCTTCTGAGCGCCGCAGGGAGTTCGGAGGAATTCGGGAGGTTGACGCCTCCGTAATGTGCATCGTGTTGTTTTCCAGGTTTTGTTTTCCCTAGAAAATAGTTTGTGCAGTAACACAGCTTGACAAATGCTCGGGGTTTTAAGGATTTTTGGGGCCAATCACCGATTTCTGGAGCAGTTTGAAGCCTTTTATTTATTGTCTAGCACTATTTATCTGTTTAACTCCTTAACAACGTTGTATGTTAAGTATAAAGAGATGAGACAGGCTCTTGATTTATTGGCAGCAACACGTGCAAGAGACACAACTTAAACCGCAGCAGCCTGCGTTTGGCTATTGGGAGCAGCTTTGAGCTAAAACTTTCCTTAAACTATAAAAGTTTTGTGAATAAAAGCTAAACGTACGCAATAGATTATATAGAGTTTGTCAGCTAAAATCACTTCCAATAGACGAAACAAAGACAGGGTCTTAATCAGTTTACCTTTTTAGCCACAGAGCAGTGCTAACGTTAGCATCTGTCATGTGTACACAGTGTATAAAGTCCCCAGTGGAGGATTTGACCAGATAAAACCTCAGACTGACCTCCGTCTCTCTGGTTTGTCTGCTTCTTTGCTGGTTTTTGTGTAAAATTCTCTATTTTTACCCCACTGGACTTCAGACGCTGTGCACACGTGACACATGCTAGCCTTGTAGCCTCCGAGGCTAACGCCAAACACTCGGTCAAACAACTCGAAGCTGTTTCTTCAGTCGGCGTTTGACGTTTCTCACCAACATGTGTGGAGACGTCATATCGCAGCACATCAACACAAACTGATGGAAAGAAATGCTTTTATATATTCTGTCAAACTAGAAAACTTTATCGCTCTTCAGCCAATGACAAAATTGCCCGAAATGTACAGTTGCCGCGGTAACGCAGACACATCACGCCCACTGCAGAGTGTTTATTTTAGGCCTGTTCTCTATGTTCCGATATTTGCTTGTAAAAGTTACTTGATCTGAAATAAATGCAAAAAAGAGTCCTTATGTTAATTTAAAAGCTGCGTTTCAGGCATTCCAATGTTTATTCAATGTATTTAACGGATAAAAGAGAGAAAACAAAGGTAGCGAAGGCTTTTAATTTCATTTATTAAACCTAGAATTATCACATCATTATTTTTGTGGCCCTTTAGTCAAGAAATCACTGCAAGGAATGTGTGTGGAAAGCCTTAATAAACACCTAATGGCCCTTTTAGTTTCATTTCAACAGTTGTTCTTCCAATCCTGTTACTGCTAATAATTACTGTCTGTTAAATATTAAATAAAATGTGTGTATATAGTAAATATTTCTTACTAAAAAACAGCTGTATGCTGAAAATGATTGATACCTCTAAACTCTGTGCAGGTTCATGCTACATATTGGAACCATATATGTAACATTAGCTCCTAAAATAAAACCTAGCCATCAATTTTAGAGCGCTGCATTTCAATATAACTGCTGTATCTCTGCTGCTGTTTAAACTCACGTGCATGTGTAGATTTACAGCCGCTGCGTGCAGACCTGCGGGGGCGGGGCTCCCTCTGAGCTCTCCGCCTCTGCAGGTCGATGAATCTCAAACGTCCTGGAAAAGAACACGCTCAGGTTGGCGTGTGAACTATTTTGCGAGTCCTCCATATTAAGCCTTTGTCTGACGTCCCCCACAGCAGCCGGCAGCTGAAATTAGAGCTGCTTTCAGGGCCGAGGTATTAATCATGTGAGCAGCAGTTCTGTTTTATGACCATAGAATAAAATAATTAACCAGTTTACGAACATATCTGCGTCAAACCAGCCGGTTATTTTTAAAAAATCTCATCACTTTTGACCTCAATCAACAATAACTGATATCAGAAATGTACAATAAATGTGCATAATGAATCAAAAACCTCACTGGATCTCTCTCTTTGTGTCTCTCAGGGCTCTTTCCCCTCCACTCTTGAGTCCAACCGGTCTACTCGGCATCACGGTCTGGTGGAGCGAGTCCAGAGGGACCGCCGTTTCATCTCACCGGTCCGACCGTACCGCAACCGTCAAGTATCCTTCACTGTCCTGTCAGATCTAATCCTAACGGCTGTTAAAGGATACAGCTGAAGTTACCCTGCACTTTTATGTCTGTCAAGAAATCAAAGAAAGACAGAAAACCTACACAGTGTTTGCAGGATGCTTCCACAGCGTTCGTTTAGAACTGCACAGAGGGTTTATAGAGAATATACAACAGCTTTAGTGTCGTTTTTTTCTTTCCACGCTCTCTGAATTCCCCTTTCTGGTCCATCCATGTCCTCCAGCAGTGCCCTGAAACCTCATGCAGAGATATTATTTTATCTTGTGTGTGTAAATTTGTTTTAATGTCATTTTGTCAGTAGAATCATAATCTGCTGAATTTTTAGGTCACAGCAGCAACATAATGTGTTTTTGTTCCAGAGGTTTATCACTGAGGGGTTTTTATGCCCTTGAAGGGTAAGTTTGGTATTTTTAAACCTGGGCCCTGTTTTTTTTTATTTTATTTATTTTTTTTTTAATACATATTCTGGTGTCTAAATAGCTAATAGGTGGAAAAAAGTGTTGGAACTGGTCCAGTAGATCACCTCAGCCAGCAGACACCAAACGGGCTGCAATGGCTGCAACGTGATCCTTTGGGACAACTGCACCTGATCACAGTAGGTCCACTAAAAGAGCTTGTTTGATCCACTGACAGGCTCAGAGTGTTATTCTAAGTGTGTGACAGCATCATGGAAAGGATCCCTACAGAGAGAGACCTGGAAGATCCTTTTGGTTTAACCACAAACAGCCGTTATATCGCTCTCTGCACACACACCAGACTGCATTCACTAAAACAGGGATTTTAGAGAACAGGACACAGGAGCTACTGCTCTGCTGCTGCATCCATCGCTTAGTTTGTTTGTTTTATTGTGTTGTGCAAATCTTGGTCTGGATCTGAAACTAGTAGTTTAAAACACCAACAAATCATATAGTAACACAAATAAACTAACTGACTGTGGCAGCAGCAGAGCAGCAGCTCCTGTGTCCTGTTCTCTAAAATCCCTGTTTTAGTGAATGTAGTCTGGTGTGTGTGCTGTTGGTGGTTAAACCAAAAGGATCTTCCAGGTCTCTCTCTGTAGGGATCCTTTCCATGATGCTGTCACACACTTAGAATAACACTCTGAGCCTGTCAGTGGATCAAACAAGCACTTATTTTGATGACGTGATCATCTGGACCAGTTCCAACACTTTTTGTACCTACCAGTCATTCAGACATCAAAATATGTAAAAATGGAGCCCAGGTTTAAAAATATCAAAGCCATCCTTTAATTATCTGATTTTGAGGTTATGAATTAGACCCCTTCATTATTTACATGTTATGCTTCTATGATGCATGTGCTTGGATTACCGTGTGTAATCAAATCAAAAACACAACAAATTGAATCAAACCGTAGCTTAGAGGGACTGTTCAAACAGCACAGAATAGGGTTTGGTACTGAATCAGCAGCTCATTTTTGCCATTTGGTCCTTGGCATATTTGTGAAAATCAGTGACGATATCAGCATCCCAGGTCATTAGAGAGCCTCTGTGACTGTGATTTAAAGACACTGGTAGTTTTTATACTTGAATGCAAAAACTGTGAGAGTCAACATATAAAGGAAGGGAGAGCAGGAAAGTTGAGCCGCTCAAATCAGCCTGGACTTGTGCAGTGAACACCCGGTCTGTTCAGCAAGAAAGTGTGAACGAGTGGAGCTGGAAGCAGTTTTAGTGTGAAGCTGTGCGGCCAGTGAGGGTGTTTAGTAAGTTTCAGTTACTTTGTGAAGGAGAGAAGTCGAGATGCTTCAATCATATAGTGGATTTATCCATGAAATGTTATTTGATACTGGGCAGTGAGCTTTGTTATAATAGAAAAATTAGTTTTAACTGAGATTATTTTAGTTTTTTGTCGATTGGTCAGTTGGAATTAGTCCAGTAGACAGACGTGAAGTGGGCTACAAACACTAAAAGTGCTGACAGGCTCAGTGTTATTCTAAGTGTGTGACAGCATCATGGAAAGGATCCCTACAGAGAGAGACCTGGAAGATCCTTTTGGTTTAACCACAAACAGCCGTTCTATCGCTTCATATAAAGCCATACCAGACTCCATTGAGAAAAATGGTAATTTTACCGCACAGAAAAAGGGGAGTTGCTGGTCTACTGCTGCCTTGATTGATTAGTTTGTGTTATTGTCTGTTACATATACATTGTGTTGGATTTGAACTAACCCTTTAAAACATCAAAGCCACACCATAACACAAACAAACTAACTGATTGAGGCAGCAGTAGACCAGAAACTCCTGTATAAAATCCCTGTTTTAGTGAATGTAGTCTGGTGTGTGTGCTGTTTGTGGTTAAACCAAAAGGATCTTCCAGGTCTCTCTCTGTAGGGATCCTTTCCATGATGCTGTCACACACTTAGAATAACACTCTGAGCCTGTCAGTGGATCAAACAAGCTCTTTTAGTGGACCTACTGTGATCAGGTGCAGTTGTCCCAAAGGATCACGTTGCAGCCATTGCAGCCCGTTTGGTGGCTGCTGGCTGAGGTGATCTACTGGACCAGTTCCAACACTTTTTTTCCACCTGTTAACCATTTAGACACCAAAATAGTGGCCAGGGTTCCGTCGTCTCAAGCAGCAACAGAAAGTGTAAAAGAGTTGTTTCTTTAACCGGTCGTCTCCTCAGGTGGACAGCTCGCCGTATAACTCTGCCTACCTGTCCCCGCCTCCTGACCCCAGCTGGAGAAGGTACTGTCTGTTTACCCCCCCCCCCCCCCCCCCCTCGCTCTATGCTGTCTGTCTGTCTCCATGGAGACGTGGCTGTCCGCAGGGATGCCTGTTTGTTATTTCCAAAGCATCTTGTTTGAGTCTCCTCTGCTCCCACTGCTCTGAAAACCTCTCTGAAGCCTTTGTGACACCTCAGGTGGCTCAGAAGCAAGAATACATGAATGTGAAGAAACACAGAGTGAATAGACTCATCGAGCATCTCTTCCCTGATTAGACAAGTTTGTTTAAGAGCGTTTCAAAATAAACGTGTTCCCTGAGGCTAATTAATTGCCTGAATATATATATACAGTATGTGATTTCTGGTTGTATTAGGATGTTATGTTGAATGTTTTTCATGTTTGAGCTCACTAAAGCATAACTTTAAGTCTAAACTCACCTCAAATAGGCAACATTATGGTTTAGATAAGAAGGTATCTATTTAATGTATTTAATTTAAAGTAAACAAGATTGTACATTCGGTCTTTTTTAGTCCCCAAATTGTCTTTAGTATAGAAACTTTGTGCCCACTCTCGCTCCTCCGCTTTGCTGGAGATTCCACACTGAACACAAAGGCAAATAAAATATTAAATCACTAACGGGGGATATAATCTCCCACTCGAATACTTGGATCACTTGTTGGCACCTTCGATTTGCTGTTAAAGATTGTAACTGAGCTGACTAAAACACGGACAGCGACACCACGTGGGTTGAATCCCATGAGCCGTGTTTGTGTGCAGAGAAGGTGGACTATTGCTTGTAAAGTTATTAAACTTGGAAAGGTACGTTGCCGGCTGAAACCCCTGATATTTTCTGACGAGCTTACCCCATCTCAGATATCACTGAAACAGGCTGCCGACCTGTCGTGGCACCAAACCATGCACAGAACACACACCTCTTAAAGCGGTGCTGATGCGGTTGTATTGGAGAAGTTTAGGAGTACGTGTATCAAGTTGTGTTACCACCAAACGCAAAGCGAATTTTTTAATAGACGAGAGAAAATATTGGTCTGTTAGTGATTCTAGGTTTCGGTTGTACCTTTCTTTGAAGCAAGTTAGTGCGAGCATTAGCCCCAGGTAGGACGAGCGTTAGCCCCAGGTGGTGCGGGTGTTAGCCCCAGGTAGGACGAGCGTTAGCCCCAGTTAGCGTGAGTGTTAGCCCCAGGAAGGACGAGCATTAGCCCCAGGTAGCACAAACATTAGCCCCAGGTAGCACGAGCATTAGCCCCAGTTAGCACGAGCATTAGCCCCAGTTAGCACGAGCATTAGCCCCAGGTAGCACGAGCATTAGCCCCAGTTAGCACGAGCATTAGCCCCAGTTAGCACGAGCGTTAGCCCCAGGTAGCACGAGCATTAGCCCCAGGTAGCACGAGCATTAGCCCCAGTTAGGACGAGCGTTAGCCCCAGGAAGGACGAGCATTAGCCCCAGGTAGCACGAGCATTAGCCCCAGGTAGCACGAGCATTAGCCCCAGGTAGCATGAGCATTAGCCCCAGTTAGGACGAGCGTTAGCCCCAGGTAGCACGAACATTCCTGCATCCTCTCTAATGTCCAGCAGGGGGCGACTCCACTGGCTCCAAACTGAAGTCTGATTGGATGGAAGTCAATGAGGAAATGAGGCGACTTCTCTCCTGATTTATCAGCTCAGTGAACAGTTTCTGCTCTCAGTCTCTAGTTTACAGTCTTCTTCAGTTCATGTAGTCAATGAAGGTCCATTTAGAGGAAGATACACCAGGAAGAGGGGGGAGGGGCTACCTGCTCACTGACCAATCACAGGAGGGTCATCATTGTAATTCTTTTGGTCTTGTGAATTGTTCAGGATATTGAGACAGCGTTAGTAGAGGAACTGTTCTCCTCAGATGAGACTCACATGAGGTGACGCTGAGGCTTCACAAAGGTTTTTCTGGGTCAGACTGAGGCTGCTGCTTCGGTTCATTTGCCTCCGCAGCACTAACGCTAGCCTCTAGACCACTAACAGGAAACAGAGTTGATTTTAGCCGGCGTCTCTCCAAACCTGAGCTGGTTTTGAAGAGCTCTCACTTCTTTTTTTCCCCCTCTTCTTCTTTTTTGTTCTGCCTGTTGTCCTCCTTCTGGTTTTTTTTTTTATTCCTCCTTTTTTGGGCTTTTTCTTCTGCATCGTTCCAGCCGTTAAATTTTCGCCTGCCCGCCTGCGTTATTTCTGGTTTTCTTCTAACAAGACAACAATTACCCTTCAGAGAGAGACTGGCCTCGGTCCACAGTCACAGAAGGTCCACTGCACGCGCACACACACACACACACACACACACACACACACACACACACACACACACACACACACACACACACACACACACACACACACACACACACACACACACACACACACACATTCTTGTCTCTCTATAGTTGTGAGGACAGTCCACTTATCCCAACCGTAACCATCACACCTAAATTAACCCTTTGAAGTTGTGAGTAAAGGCAAAATGTCCCTACAATGCAGGAATGTCCTCACAGCAATGGTGTAAAACCATGTACACACCTTCAAATACACACATACACCCAAACCCTAACACTAACCCTAACTTAATTCTAAATTTAACCATAAACCCAAGTCGTAACCCTCAAATAGATCTTTGAAGTTGTGAGGACCAACGTCCTCACAATGCAGGAATGTCGGTGGTTTTAAAACCATGTGCACTCTTACACACACGCAAATGCACACCCAAGTCCAGAGCAGGCAAAATGTCCTCACAATGGAGGAATGTTAGGATGTGTAAAACCATGTGCACACACACACACACACACACACACACACACACACACACACACACACACACACACTGACACACACAGATCCTAACTTTAACCTTAACCTAATTCTAAATTAACCCCTAAACCAAGACCCCTCAAACTTTTCAGCCTTTTTCAGTAGTGAGGTCCATGCAGAATGTCCTCACAATGCAGGAAGGTCCTCATAACACATGGTACATAAAACCATGTACACACACACACACACACACTTGCATATACAGAAAAATTCCCTAATCCTAACCTAAAATTAAATTTTATCTTAAAATTAAGTATTAACTCTAAAACGCCCCCAGTTTAAGTTGTGAGGACCAGTGAGGACCTCACACCGCGGTAGAAAACCAGATTTTGTCCTCATAACTATACAAAGACATATGTGCACACACACACACACACACACACACACACACCAGGCTGGAGAACGACCTCCAGCCATTTCCCAAAGTCTGTTTAGATTTGACTCACTTTGTCGGCTCGCCATCCGCAGAGTCTTTCTAAACACGGAGTTTTCTGGTAAAAACAGGCTTAGTTGTTGGAAAGTTTTGAGAGCGATCCCACCTGCACTTAGTCTTCAGTCGCCTGAGTTATTTGACACGTTTGTTTCTGGTTTGTTGAGGCTCGGACTGCTTTATTTCAAGAGCGGCGGAGTTTGTGGACAAAAAGTGAACAGAAGTGTGTTTCGTTCCAGCAGAGATTTGGTAACCGGTCATCCTGCCAGGTTGGAGGGTTTTAGTCAAAACAAAATGTGCCGTGCAGCTCTTGTAGCCGCAGCTCAGTTGGATTGAGATTGTTTGTGCTCTTCTTCTGTGGTGTTTGTGCCAGCTGGATGATATACGTCTGGAGTTATTCCACGTTTTTTCATAAAAATAAACAAATACTTCGAAAAGCCATCTGAGTTTGTGCTTGAAAGTCTCACTGCATTAGTGTAATAAATCGCTATCTGTCCGAATACTTTGATCTGTAGATAAAGAAATTAAATAAGCTTGATTGACAGCTGTAAGATGCTAGAAAACCTTGAAAATGCTCCTTGAGAACGCTTGAAAAATGCTTGAATTCGACTGTGGAAAAGGTGCAGTAAGTAGGTTTTATTACAGAAGCAGTCTGAAATCCTGTTTGAACTTCAGGATGACGTTTTAAGACTTTTGGTTTTACAGAAACACAAACTGCATTTAGAAAGAAAAGATCCGATCTTATCTTAAAATGGGATTTTAGCTATTAGCTTTTAGCTTCTGTATAGCGATGACAGTGACGATGGGGAAACAACACGATCGCAGAAATATTAGGATTGGAAGCCGCGAGATGACTCGTTTCACCCTCAGATAACACTTGGAAAGTCTAGAAGAGCAGCACGATTAAATAATTTTATATTCAAGTTAGCGGAGGGCTAACAGGAAGTTAGCTGGCCTGGCTGGTCTGAGACGTTAGTACGCCATCTAATAATCATTCAATAATAATCTAACAATCTTTTCTTGTCCACTGTAGCGAGCTAGCTAGCCGCTGACAAGTGAAGTCAGGCGTTGATGTTGATGTTGTAGATACAGGCATGACGGGACGAGTGCCGATTGAAGAGTCGAGTTGGGTTTCTTAAGATATGAGGTCTAAGATGGGTTAAGATAAAAGTTCATATTACTTGAAGCATGGTTGTTTGAGGTTCTTCTCCATAAAAAAAACACCTAAAAAATTCCATATCAGTTCAAGCCATCCCTGACGGGGAGCTGAAGCCGTCCTCCCTCTACTTGCTCTCTTGAAGCCACCAGACTCCACTGACAAAAGCACCATTTTACCTCAGAGAGCACAGGAGATTGAAGATCTACTGCCGCCTCGATCGGTTAGTTTCTGTGCACCATTGCGTGACTTTGGTGTTTTTAAAGGGTCAGTTCGGATCTAAACAAGTGTGTTAGTTTGTTAATCGCAGCAGCAGCAGACCAGCAACTCCCATGTTCTCTGAGGTAAAATTGCTGTTTTTGTCAATGGAGTCTGGTGTCTTTTGAAGAGAGTGAAGAAAAAGCAAAATGGCTTTAGTTTCCAGATGTAAACAGACCATTTCATACCTCTAGCACAGCCTGAAATGCATCATCTTTGTTATTAGAGTATATTTGATTGTATTTTGATTGTGTAAATGAATTCCTTATGTGGGCTTATGTTTGCATGCTTGAATTTCCCCTGGAGGGACAAATATTTAGAATTTTAACTTGAAATATGTGCAAAATTGTCACTTTTTTAGTTGATTTGTTAATGAACCACTTTGTGTTGAATCAAATATTGCATCATAATAGGGCTGAATCATATTGGTAGTAAGCCCACACGTGCATCTCAAATGTATCTGATCGTGTGAATTGCCTCGGCGATGAAGATGAGCAGATTAGCACTCGTTGAAAACACGTATTGATCGATTTTTAAGACACACAAAGAGACTCTGCGTTGGCATCACAGGCCTTCGTCGTTCACGTCAGGTGACACGTCAGCTTCCTTCTGCCCATCGCTCGCTGCCTCCATCTTCCTCCTTCCTTCGCTTGCGTTTGCTTTCCAACCCCACGCTCGTCTTCTTCGTCTTCTTCCTCTCCCGCCTATTTTTTTTTTTTTCCTCTTTTTCGATGTTCTTGCTCGGTGGAGGAAAATAACTTTTTGTTCTTGTCGATCATGAAAAGGAATTGGTCCGGAAACTTCCCCGGGGATAAAAGCCAGTTGTTTCGTCTCCCCACCACCGCACTCAACAGGTGAATCCTCCTCATCCTCTTCCTCCCTCTACCTCCCTTTAGTTCCTCCTGTCCTTCCTTCTGCTGGCCCATCTTCCAGCTCCCACCTTGAGAGGGGAACCAAGTTCTTAAATAAAAGGGTGAAAAATGTCCTGTCAAACTTCACTTTGGAAAATGTTATGTCTTTAGAGATTTAAACTTTTCAGCCTTTTAAACCATCCTCACTCTTTTCCTATAACTTTCTAAATTCTTCCTACATTGTCTATTTTATCCCTCTTTTTTACTTTAATCATTCTCGAGCTCTCTTCATCTCTCCACTCTCTGTTATCTGCATTATCGGAGCTCTAAAGAAAACTAACTCCGTCTGTTTGGACCACGAAAAGTAAACTGAAGCGTGACAGTTTAAGCAAAGAGGTCATTTTCTGTTGCAGACTCTTAACCAGAAACAGCTGTGTTATAGCTCAGATTGTTATTCTGACAGCATCATGGAAAGGATCCCTGCAGAGAGAGACCTGGAAGATCCTTTTGGTTTAACCACAAACAGCCGTTATATCACTCTCTGCACACACACCAGACTCCATTCACTAAAACAGGGATTTTAGGGAACAGGACACAGGAGCTGCTGCTCTGCTGCTGCCTCCATCAGTAAGATTTATTTGTGTGACTTTTGTGTTTTAAAGGGTTAGTTTTGATCCATCACAATATTTGCATAGCACATAATATATGCTAATTAACTGATGGAGGTTGTGGTAGACCAACAACTCCGGTGTGCTTCAAGGTAAAATTCCTGTTTTTATCAATGGAGTCTGGTGGCTTTGAATTGAATGAAATCAATTGTGTATGAACTGTGGGTCTTTTGGGAGTACCTCAGCACTGTTGGAGTCTGCACTAGTTAGTGTCTGAGATGCTTGAAATAATTGTTGTATTTCTTAACGTGCATATAAGTTGCTTCAAGTTTTTATTGGCCTAAACTAAGAGGTTACATTTTGTTTAGGAAGATTAAATGTGCTGCTCTCATGTGTGGGGGAGAAATAAAACATGTCAGCTGTTGTTGTCGGTGTTTTAACCTTGATATCTCGCTGTTTTGGAGGATGAAGACTCACCTGACCCTCAGCTTCTTCAGAAATCTTTTTTTTTTTTTTTCTCCTTGATTGTCGTCTCCTCCTCCTCCTCCTCCTCGCTCTCCCTGCAACCCTTAACACTTTATGTCTCTCGCCCCCCTCAGGACCAACTCTGACTCGGCCCTCCACACCAGTGTGATGAACCCTCCCTCAGGAGACCCCTTCACCACAGGAGGACCCACCCTCACCCCCCAGAGCAACAGACGCACCGGTGGGGCACCACTCTCGACGAAAACACTAACAATGAAATACACAACCTGCTCGGAAACATATAGAGCATTTAATGCCTGCTCTGTTATTTTAATAACTAGAATGACTCTCGGAGCAGTTCAGTTTATTTGAATGTTTTGGGTTAAAAATGACTGGTAGGTATAGAAATGGTGGGAGTCGGTCCAGTAGATCACCTAAACTGGCAGCCATGAAAAGGGCTGCAGTGTAATCCTTCTGGGTAACTTCACATGATTCAAGTAGAGCCACTAAAAGAGCTTGTTTGATCCACTGACAGGCTCGGAGTGTTATTATTATATAAGTGTGTGACAGCATCATGGAAAGGATCCCTACAGAGAGAGACCTGGAAGATCCTTTTGGTTTAACCACAAACAGCCGTTATATCGCTCTCTGCACACACACCAGACTACATTCACTAAAACAGGGATTTAACCTCAGAACACAGGAGTTGCTGGTGTACTGCTGCGTCGATCAATTAAGTAATTTTGGTGTTTTAAAGGATTAGTTTTGATTCAACACAATACTTTTGTAGCACATAATAACATAAACTAACCAATGGAGGCAGCAGTAGACAAGCAACTCCTGAGTACTGTGAGGTGAAAATTAAGGTTTTTGCAGATGGAGTCTGGTGATTTTGATAAAAGCGATATAGCAGCTGTTTCTGTTTTGATATGCAGCTCAGAGGAAACAAAGTGATTGAAGATAATTCCCAAATTCATTGTATGGCTCTGAGAAATTGTGTGGACATTGAGATTAATGGAAAATTGATCTGGTTGGACCAATGAGCAACATTTTGCTCTTCCGATGTAATTTGCGGTGTGTTGTCTGTATGTCAAATGATTATTAACTGTGACAGCGTGGACACAAAAGAAAGGGGTCCCATTACTGATCCCTGTGGGACGCCTCACCCAGATTTCATCTGGCAAACTCGGATTTTGAACAAACAGTTTTTCGGGTATAATATAAGTTCCTCCAAACTCACAAACTTTGCTAAAAAGTTTGATATCCTTAAGCTCATGCATGAATCAGCAACTGCATGCTCTGTCTGAGTTTGCTGGGTCGTTTAGGGGAAATGTCGCAGCATTTCCAGAACAGCAGCTTCATCTTTCTGGCTTATTCATGCAGTCGTGTGCAGAAAATGTTTGTGTTGAAGTTTGACTGAAGGAGAGTCAATCATCCACTATCGTCTGCCTGCAGCTGATTCATACGCAGCCTCTTCAAACCACAGTGACGTGAAGTGAAAATGGTGCGATGTCTCCGTCAGACGAGAGCACTCAGCGATGACTGTTTGTTTTTTGGTCTTTATTTTGGACGTGATGTAGCGACCTGCTCATTGTTAGAGTGACTTTTCTGGCCCGACACGTTTCCACACATTTCCTCAGGATAAAGATCTCAGTCCAAACAGGGTTTCCTCCGGCCTGGCAGCACAATCAGGATGTTCTGAATGTAAACTGAGGCCGATATTTCCCACTCAGTTAAAACCTGTTGTGTCTGTCTGTGTGATCCTGCAGGTCAGAGCGACGGAGAGGCCAGAAGAAGTGAGTCTCACGCACACACACACACACGCACTGCTGTCAGCTTTCAGGGCAGTTTCACATCATTGTTTTCAAATTCAGAAAGCACATTTCTGTGACTGTACGGAGGCTCGGAGATGCCTGGCTCACGTTGTGCAAAAAAAGAAAAACGTCTAGATCAGACATGTCAAACTCAAGGCGAGATCATTAAGAACTATTAAGAACGGCCCGTCGGTAAACAGCACTCCCGCCTCTCATACTACAAATCCCACAATGCACTGAACAGCTGCCGCGCTAGTCCTCGATCAGCGGATCAATGCATCGATCGGCACTTTTATAGCGACAATTCAGCCCCCAAAAAGTTTTACCTGTTTGTCTGTCGGAGGTAAAACCTGTGAGTCCTGTTTGTGGAGCTGTAATTAAAGAATATAAATATAAGACGACACTATGATACAAAACATGAGGATAAAAAAATTTGAATTAAAATTTTTATTTATTTTATTGAGGAAAAGTTGTTGAGTTTGTTTAAATTCATATTTCTGAATAAAATATATATTATTATATTATATACTATAATAAAATAGTCACTTTTAGACTCTTCACTAAATGTTGAGCCAGTTTGACCCCCCTGCTCTAGATTATGACTTCATGGCACATGCTTTGTTTTGGTACAGCATGGTATCGATCAGGGAACTTGCATGCAGATGAATAGTTGTCTTAATTTTTTTAATAACCTAGTTTGCACTAATGTAAAGTTTGAATATCAAGTGTCACCAGCAGTGTTTGGAATAATAGTTAATCTTCTGTTAACCATCTGATCTCCACACTGCTGTTTCTTCTTCGTTTCTTGGAGGACCTTCTTCTTCTTCATGTCCCTAAAATGTGTCCGACCTCAGCTAGAAGGTTCCAGAAGTCAGTGAAGCAGAATGAGTGAGAAAAGACTTCAGACTGGAGAAACATGGAGGAAATCCAGGACTCAGACATGTTGTTCATCAGAGGAGACTAAAGAAAGACAGAGAACATGTTGATCCAGAACAACAGTGGATGGAGAAACAGAAACTATATTTATATTTATTTGTTAAAGTGTTGAAGATACATGAAACATAAATGAATATATTAATTAACTGAATGTGTGTATTAAAGTGTATATCAACGATGAGGTTACACAAAGACTATTCAGAAAATTCAAAACCCAATAAATAGTCAGTTTTCTACAATTTCAGAAGAAGAAAAGCAGAAAATCCTGACTTTTAAGAAACTTTTTAGCATTTTTGCTTTGAACAAATAGTTTTCAGATTAATTATTGCTGGTTAATTTTGTGTGAGCCGACTCTGATTAATACAAGGAGCTTTTCAACTCTCCGTCTGTGAAACTCGCTGTGAAACGTGTGAGCGCAGATACGACCCTTTCTGTTTCTGCTCTGCCCGTGAATTGGCACGCCACAGCAGCGCTCCCCTGGGGCCTCTTTCGTGAAATCTGCAACCTGCAAACCTTTTGATTTGCAGCGTGACATCATTTCCCCTCTCGCTCTTTTTGAGACCAATCAAAACAAAAACCATCCGGGTAACCTAAACCCATGCAGGACTCCACAAGCATGTGTGAAACTCAGTATATGGCATGTGTCTTAAAGGAACAGTCAGTATTATTTGAAGTGTGGACGTACTGCTGTGGACGGGGGCAGCAGGAACACGGATTTTAAAAACCTTAAAAAATAAAATCAACATAATTTGACATGTATCATATAATTATAATATTTTCAGCGCTTTACATTTCATCAGACGGCCCTTTTTGATGGGGAACTGCAGAAGGTCTTTGTTCTATTCAAAGACACCAGACTCCATTGACAAAAACAGTGATTTTACCTCACAGGACACAGTGGTTTACTGGTCTACCGCAGCCTCGGTCGGTTAGTTTCTGTGTATTATTGTGTGATTTTGGTCTTTTAAAGGGTTAGCTCACATCCAAACTAGCGAATGTGGTTTGTTTATCAGGCAGCAGTAGACCAGCAACTCTCGTGTTCGGCGAGGTAAAATTGCAGTTTTTGTCAATGGAGTTTGGTGGCTTTGCAGAGAGCGAACAAAAAGCGAGCACAGCTTTAGTTCCTCAATTTAAATGGCTGTCAGAAATAATCACAAAGCTTGAAGCTGTATATCAGCTCTTTTTATATATGTGGCGATGAGGCTTCAACTCTTATTATATATGTTTACAAATGTTTTTGTCCCTCAGTGTTCCCGTACCCCGTCCCCCCCATCGAAGAGAACGTGTTGGATGAGGGGAAACTGCTCAAACCCTGGGACACCAAGAAGGTAACGACAAAACACACAAAACTGATTTATTCTTACTGTATTTTCCTGTTTCCTTGGCAATGCTTTATTTATTTATTCTTTTCATTTCTTGTATTATTACTGTACAGTCTGTAAAAACCTTGAGATTATTTTATTATAATTTTTCGTTCTTCAGTTGTCTCTTCTGTCGTCCCGACCCAAGTCCTGTGAAGTCCCCGGTATCAAGTAAGTGTAAAAACACACACACACACACACACACACACACACACACACACACACACACACACACACTCTGTACACACAACCTATCACACACTGCATTATGTCACAGCCACTTCCGGACATTTCTTTAGTGCGGCCTGAAATTCAATTCGTCATTTGAACGAGGGTTGTTTCAAAGGCTGGATTATTTTACTTCACACTCCCTGCAGGCAGTAATCACTCACCAGACAACAGAAAACCAGACAGGGTGCAGAGGAAAGTTCACATTGAGACGCTAAAATTAGGACAGTAGGAAGACGAGAAAGAGTTTTTGGAGAATTAGATATTTGAGGAGACATTTATGATATTTATCAGTCCTGAATGATTATTTGCCATCCTGTTTTTAAAGGGCAGGAAGATCTAAACCTCTTCTGTTTCTTCTCAGTATCTTTACGTCCCCGGAGCAGCCGTCCACGCCGATTCACGGCGTCCCTTCAGCCCTCAACACCGGCGGCTCGCTGCCCGACCTGTCCAGTCTCCACTTCCCCTCTCCGCTGCCCACGCCGCTCGACCAGGACGAGCCCGGCTACCCAGGATCCTCCTCTCTGAGCGGGGGGAGCAGCACGGGGAACCTGGCCTCCACCCTCACTCAGCTGGGTATCAATGCCGCCAACGCACAGGGAGGCAACGGCAACTTCCACCACCACACGCCAGGTACACACAAAGGCTGCAGCAGTGTGTGTGTTCGAAAACTGCTAATCTTAAACCTGTGCCATGGTAGGTACAAAAACTAGTGGAATGGGTCCAGTAGATCAGCCACTAGCTGAGAAACAGGCTGCAACGTGGTCCTTTGGGACAACTGCACCTGATCACAGTAGGTCCACTAAAAGAGCTTGTTTGATCCACTGACAGGCTCAGAGTGTTATTCTAAGTGTGTGACAGCATCATGGAAAGGATCCCTACAGAGAGAGACCTGGAAGATCCTTTTGGTTTAACCACAAACAGCACACACACCAGACTACATTCACTAAAACAGGGATTTTACAGGGGAGTTGCTGGTCTACTGCTGCCTCAGTCTGTTACTGTGTTGGTGTTATTGTGTGACTTGGGTGGTTGATACGGTTAGATCAGATGCAGCACAATATTTGTGTAACACATTAACATAAACAAACTGACTGATGGAGGCAGCAGCAGAGCAGCAGCTCCTGTGTCCTGTTCTCTAAAATCCCCGTTTTAGTGAATGTAGTCTGGTGTGTGTGCTGTTTGTGGTTAAACCAAAAGGATCTTCCAGGTCTCTCTCTGTAGGGATCCTTTCCATGATGCTGTCACACACTTAGAATAACACTCTGAGCCTGTCAGTGGATCAAACAAGCTCTTTTAGTGGACCTACTGTGATCAGGTGCAGTTGTCCCAAAGGATCACGTTGCAGCCATTGCAGCCCGTTTGGTGGCTGCTGGCTGAGGTGATCTACTGGACCAGTTCCAACACTTTTACTACCTACCCAAAATATGTAAAAATGGGGCTCAGGTTTAAAATACCAGAATAATTTTTTACAGTCAGTGCAAATATCGGCATCAGTAGCTATCAAATGTGCATTTGGACTTGATAAACACGTAAGTGAAGCTGTCCTGTAACCAAACAGCAACGGTTCCATCCTTTAGCAGCAGCTGTTGGTCCTGCTGAAGCGTCTTTCTTGGGAAAGATACCAACCTGCCTGCCGGCTCAGTTGTTGTAAATCAAAGCCTCAGCTAAGTGACTAATGTGAAGGTTAGCGGAGGAAGTATGTGGGTGAGAGCGATTGATATAAAACGAAGGGGGATGTACGATGAGGCAGCGCTCTAAATTTAGCCTCAGAGGGAGAGAAGAGGGAGTTTTTTTTTTTTTTAAAAAAGTTCATGGGTGGAAGCGCAGTCGGAAAATGTAGACGTGTTTTATCGTTCTTTTGAGGTGACTATACCAACCACAGGCAGGAAGCTGCTGTCAGCTCAACCTCAGGCTGCAGCCCGTCTCTCCAAACCTGAGTGTGGATCGTCATGCTGTGTTCACAAGGTTCACAAACCGACGGACACACACCTGCAGCCATAAGGGGAAGGCCAAGCCGAAAACCCAGAGCTGTCAGCGTTTACTTTGAATGTGTGACACAAATGGGAAATGTGGAAGTGTGATAACCATGAGCGTGTGACACTGCTTTCAAGTTTAACTAGTGCTTTAATTTAAAGGATAACTCCAGTGTTTTTTAAACCTGCTCCCCATTTTTTTTTACATGTTTTGGACTCAAAATTAGTTGTAGGCACAAGGTGTTGGATTTAACCTCAGCCAGCAGCCGAGAAACAGGCCACAACGTGATCCTTTGGGACAACTGCACCTGATCACAGTAGGTCCACTAAAAGAGCTTGTTTGATCCACGGACAGGCTCAGAGTGTTATTCTAAGTGTGTGACAGCATCATGGAAAGGATCCCTACAGAGAGAGACCTGGAAGATCCTTTTGGTTTAACCACAAACAGCCGTTATATCGCTCTCTGCACACACACCAGACTACATTCACAAAAATGGTAATTTTACCTTGCAGAGCACAGGAGTTGCTGCCTCCATCCGTTCATTTGTTTGTGTTATTGTGTGTTACATAAATATTGTATTGCATCCAAACTAACCCTTTAGAACACCAGTCACACAATAACACAAACAAACGTAAGAAATTAAAGCAGCAGCAGACCAGCAACTCCCCTGTAAAATTACTGTTTTTGTCAATGGAATCTGGTGGCTTGGAAGAGAGTGATATAATGGCTGTTTCTGGTTAAACAATAAAGTGTGTGACAACAATAAGGAAAGGATCCTTTTTTAAAACCACAAACAGTCATTATATAACACTCTTCAGAGCCACCAAATTCTATTGACAAAAACAGTAATTTTAACTTGCAGAACACAAGAGTTGCTGGTCTGCTGCTCGTTTGTTTGTGTGACTGTGGTGTTTTAAAGGGTTAGGTTAGATCCAACACAATATTTATGTATCGCACACCATAGCGCAAACAAACTAACCAATTGTGGCAGCAGCAGAGCAGCAACTCCTGTGTTCTGTGAGGTAAAATGATGATGTTTTTGTGAATGGAGTCTGGTGTGTTTGAGGAGAGAACGGCTGTTTGTGGTCAAACCAAATCAATCAGACACTGTGAATAACAGTCGGTGGCAAAAACAAGCACTTTTATTGGACCAATTGATCTTTAATGTGCTAATAAAATAGATTGCAGATTTTTATCAATGCTGTGTTTCTTGGCAGGAGCACGTTTTGTGTTCCCTGTGATGATTTTGGTCTCAAACCAGGTCAGAGAGCAGATGTGAAACGCTGACTGTAGATGCACGCGACCTACTGCGGGTGTATACAAAGAAGTGGAGCACTGAGGGAGGGAGGACGGAGGTGGGAGGTTGTGTGTGAGGTCAGACGGAGCTGATGTTTTCACCTGCTCAGATCACCTGGGGACGAGCTGATTCCCCCACCAGACATGAAGTGTGTGTTTTTAACTGAAGCCACAGAGACAAAGCGAGGGAGAGGGTTCATACTCCTGTAGTTCTCGTTGCTTAGTGAAGATTCACGTGAGGAGTTTTGTTCCACACTGACACACTTTGATTGCCTGTTGTTTTATTATGATACAGCCGTACGTTTTATTTGTTTTTACTTCTTTTCATAGTTAAATAATGGCATGAACGTCTTTGTCTGGGGAGGTGTGTTCGTATAAGCAACTCAATGTGGCTAGTAGGTGAGCAGCTAAAGGTTTTTCTTTTATGAAATGATCAGTTTGCTCTATAAAATACCAGACAAAGGTCACGGAGGAGGAAAGAAACCAGAAAATATTTGCATTTAAGGAGCTGGAATAAGAGAATATTCACTTTCTTTTCTTGAGAATTACTCAAATCAAAATAGTTGGCAGTTAATTTTATAGATGACAACTAACCTTGTGAAGTCTGAGTATTTTCCACTGCATGTCTATGGAAACAGCACAGTCATACCTGTAGATAGAAGAAACATTGAGTTTCTTTGATAATTTACTTTATAAAGTTTGAAGAAAAAGGTGGAATATCAGCAGTACTGGGGTAAAACCAGAGGGCATCACATTAAAAACTATTTACACTTGTGCAACCTCTTTCAAAGATATCTGTCCGTCCGCTTCTTCCTTCTGAAAATCGGTCAGTGATTTGCTGGATTTTTGTCATGTGACTGCTGGTCTCAGCCGGGTCATTCAACGGGTCATCCCATTTGTGCTGAGGACGGCAGATTTATTTAGCCACCAGATTTCATTGACAAAAGCGGTAATTTTACAGGAGAGTTTCTGATCTCCCGCTGCCTCGATCTGTTAGTTGATTTGAGTGATTGTGTGACTTTAAAGAGTTAAGTTCAGATGCAACGCAGTATTTGTGTAACACACAATGTCACAAACAAACTGATCGTGGCGGCAGTAGACCAGCAGCTCCTGCTCTCTGTGAGGTAAAATTGCTGTTTTTCTCAATGGAATTTGGTGGCTTTGACAAGATTTTCTTTTAAGTGAGACATAAAGTGACTTGATCAAAACATCTTAGATTTGGTTCTTTTTCCTGACGAAACTGTTTAGCGCTCATTATAATTTCCACTTTTTAAAGTTTCCAATAAATTATAACTTGTTGCTGGTTTTATGTTTGAGAGGGTTCATCAATTAATAGCTGCTGCTCAATAAGTGAACCTTTCACATTAGAATAAATCATGGATTCATTTTGTGACTCCTTGTGCTGCTTTTAACATATTTCATTATTCGTCCTGCTGAAGGTCGCTCTGCAGGGACGGCAGCTTGATTCAGGCTTCGTACGTAGTCATGAAAGTTGAATGCACTCCTTTTAAAAATGCTTGTTTTTATAATGTAATCTGGTGTTTCATCTACAGAATCACTCGTGTAAAGCAAAAACCATTTAGTATTTGAAATCAAATGGTCCAGGCTTCATATTAGATCAGATAGATTCACATAGACGTGTCTAATCTGACAGGTCTGATTAGTGCTCCGACGATCAATGAATCGATGAACTGATTACTGATTTTTGCCTCCTCAGGTCTGCTGGCGTCTCTACAGAGCACGCTCAGTAACCCCTCCCTGCAGTCGTCGCTAAGCAACCCCAACATCCAGTCGTCGCTCAGCAGCCACTCCTTTTCCAACTCTCTGAGCTCCGCCTCCTTACACTCGTCGCTCAGCAACCCCTCGCTGCAGTCGTCCCTCAGCTCCTCCCCCTCCC